>NC_090653.1:241352401-241549406 GCF_040937935.1 Hyperolius riggenbachi | reverse complement strand
TGTTCCTTATTTTGTTGCGAGTACAGCTGAAATCTGGTCTAATACCTATTGATGCACAAAGGTGTACAATCGTTAGAAGAAGATCGCTCGTTTACCTGTTTTATCTTTATAAGTGTATGGTCAGCATTAAGCATTACCGCAAACCTCAGACTGAGGTGCTGCTACTGCTGAAATTCTGTTTGTCCTAACGTTTGTTGCCTGATGAGGCAGGCGTGGCCTGCGAAACACGTTTCACTTTTGGGGTACTATATAATAAATGTGATTACTATTATACAGACAGTATTTCGGGTCTGCTTTATGGAGGGAAGTCCACCGCTTCCTCCAAGCAAATTTTAAAGGTTTTATCCACTTTTACCCTGCTGGCGCCTCGGTTCCCCGTTTGCTGTACCGTGTCCACCCCTGGTGGAGGGGTGATCTACCCCTTTTCTGATCTACAGAGAGCGACTTCTTAATCCTGAGTAAGGGCAGGTCTAATCTCCTCACCTGCCTATACAGTGGTTGCCTGTGTGGTAACCCACGTTTGTGAGTATATTCTTCTCATTGATTATATTTACTAATTTTATGCTGAACATACTACACTATATTGGGCTCTCGGTTTCTATAACCTTATTAAGCATTACAGCATTACCCCAGATATGTGAGCATTATTTTCCAGTAAGGCTGCAGAAATTACAGAGCCTGGGAAAACAGTTCACTGTGAAGCTTAGTCCCGGTCATGCATGGAAAGTACACAGTGCTGACACTTCATTTGACAAAGTAGTTCATCTGTGAGACTGGATGGAAGCATGTTTTCAGTAGCTGTATAGAACCAGTCTGTCCGCTAGAGGTGGCCACAGACATGCTAATGATTCCACAATTGTGAACACACAGCTGCTAATAGGTATTAAAAATATATTGAACATAGGAATACAGTGACACTTTATGCGATTAGCTTTCTCAATAATAAAATGTCCCCCATTTGAATTTAGGAGCGCTCATTCAAATGTTTTTAAAGTGTACCTGTAGTGATAAAAGTGCCCCTAGGGGGATATTACAAAGCTGCCAGGCAAAGCAGGAAAACCAGCTCAGGTGTCATCTTGTCTCTCTCTCGCCAAATCTCTTCTCTCTGTCTTTGCTCCTCTCTCTGCTCTCCTCTACATCCCACAAACACTGCAGCTTTGCTTTGCCTTTTATTGCAGACAGACTAGCTTCAGCAGCCAATAGGAATGTTGCAGCATCCACTCAGCCAATCAAATCAAAGGAAAACATTCCTAAACACTTTTGCAGGCACACCTCCTACTTCTTGAACTAGAAATTACAAAACGCTAATCGCTGAACTAGCCCCGAAAAAACACTTTCTGTACAGTGAAAAAAATGCTGGAAAATCGCTAGGAAAAAACGCTGGAAAACGCCTGAAAATTGCTCAGTGATTGCGTTTAGTGATTTCTAGTGTGAATGGGCCCTTACGGTACCTCGGGAATAGGAAGCCTCTTGATCCTAAAGAGCCTTCCCCCTGCTGGGACCCCCAAAGTTTCACTTGTCAGGAGTCGGCTTTCTGATGGGCCCCAGTGGAAATAGCAGGTGCCTGCGCAATACAGCGGACCACATGGGGCTCTGCTATTTCCCATGAAGCCCGATCGGAAAGCTGCAAATGCTTTATGTAATGTAGGAGGACGAGGAAAGCCTTATTAGGATCCAGAGGCTTCCCCCTCCCGGGGTAAGTATCGGATTTTTTTGATTTTTGTTTAATTTAAAACCACAGGTTTGCTTTAATTCACGACACCATTGACACTCCCATAGGTATTATGCTGGGAAGAGACCTCCAGGCAAACCTTTGCAAGTCTCCCCAGCTACCGAATTGGACTACTGTTGCCTGTAACTGCCAGACTGTATAAAATTAGTATGCAAACTTGAAAAATGAGCATTGCATTGACACTCATTACTATCCATTATTGACTGTCATTACATTTGTGTGACCACGTATTGTAAAAAAAATAGTGTGCTGTATGTCTCTCGGGGAACCTGGGAGTTTTGAGTCTGATTACTTTTCTCTTGTAACAGCGGAGGTGGAGGATCTGGTCATGCGGTTACAGTCCACCCGACAGAGGGTAACGGAGCTGGAACGGACGCTGTCCTCACTCTCCGCTCAGCAAAAGCAACTAGAAAAGGTAATAACTAATTCATGATAAAACTCTTCATATATCTGTACAGAAATACTGTATTCTCAGAATTCTTGTTTTCGCTTATTCAGAGCAATTCCTATAGGCCGCAGTTGTGCTAATAAGTGATAAGACGGCATATTAAGCGGCCTTAGAACCTCAGTAGTGCCTCCTGGCCCTAGTGGGATTCTGCTGAGTCTGTGTGGCATGAGCAAGGGCAGAGGCCTGAAACGTTGGGCCGTAGCCACATCACAGCTTTGCTGATTCTGATCGTGCTACCCTAGCGTTGGCTTCCTCACTAAGTAATACGCATGCCCAGTGCGCACTTTAAAGAGGAACTGTAACATCAAACTGTCCCCTGGGGGGTACACACCTCGGGTGGGGGAAGCCTCAGGATCCTAATGAGGCTTCCCACGCCGTCCTCCGTCCCTCAGGGGTCTCGCTGCAGCCCTCCATACAGCGGCGACGTAAATATTTACCTTCCCGGCTCCTGGGCAGGCGCTCTGGTGGCTGTCTGCTCCGAAGTAGGCGGAAATACCCGATCGTCGTCGGGACTGCTCTACTGCGCAGGCGCAAGTCTCCGGCGCCTGCGCAGTAGAGCGGACCCGACGGAGATCGGGTATTTCCGTCTAGTTCCGAGCCGAAAGCTGCCACAGCGCCCCCGCTGGAGCCAGCAAAGGTAAATATTGAAATTACAGTCGGGTCTGTCGCCGGCTGTTCAGAGGGCTGCAGGGAGACCCCCGTGGGACAGAGGACGGCGTGGGAAGCCTCATTAGGATCCCGAGGCTTCCCCCACCCGAGGGGAGTACCCCCCAGGGGATCTTTTTGATGTTAGAGTCTCTTTAAACAAATTTCCCCAATTACCTTCCCAGCCACGCCTCCTACACTCTCCAAATTTTGAAGGTATGGTGGGGACCCCAAACTATCTCTGCCATATTGCAGCCCCCAAACCCCACTGAGTAAACAAATTTATCTTGGGAACCAGCAGGGTTTGGGGGCTGCAATGTGACACAGAGGTCCATGTCCATGGAGTGTAGGATGCGTAGCTGGGGAAATATCACCGGCAGCATGAGAGAATAGGAATTCATGCTGTATGTGATCGTACTGCGCATGCGGGGCAGCATGAATTTTAGGCAGCACAATCGGGCACTGCATTAGATCTTCTGTGCTGCATCTACTGGATAATGCAGTTGAGGCAATATTTGCATAAGGGAGCATGCACAGTTCTGGATAAAGTCTCGTACATACGCTGGATAACCCTCAGCCAAGGCAATAATTTGTCAGATCTCTCAATGAGGAGGGAGCAACGAGCTCTTGGTACACTTATTTATGCAGATGCTGATTGCTCATATGCTACCCCGCTGTCCTTACTCCCCTCTCTATTGATAATGCATGCTGTTCAGCTATAACCAAGCAGCATTTCTGCACAGTGTTCATTCCCTGCAATGCGGCCTTACTGATCGCGTTACAATTGTTAAAGTGTACCTGATATTAAGCAAAGTGCTGCATTTACACTTACCTGGGGCTTTCTCCAGTCCCCTGTGGACTGTAGGCTCTCTTGCCATCCTCCTGGGCTGCTCCAGGCCTCCACTGACCAGCCTAGTCTCTTCCTTCACCTAGCCCAGTTGTGCCGTACTGCACATGTGTGGCCAGGCCACACACGCTGCCATTGCTGGGAGCTTTCTGATCCTGCTGTCCGAAACCCCAGGTAAGTATAAAAGAAGGTTCACACTTATTTTACAAACTTATCCGTGGCTTAGTTTTTTGGCCCGGATCAAAAATGGAGCCACGGATACCAATGTTAAAAATAGCAGCCCTCTTAACTGAAAAAGGATCCGTCTGCGTTCAGGGGGATCCGTGTTGAAAACCTGAACAGATGGTCTGGATTTGCAGGATTTTCACGGACTCCGGATACACGGAGGAGTATTGAAAATCAATAGGAAAACTGATCCCCTTCTACACAGGCAACTTTGGACACAGAAACTGATTAGTTTTCTGTGTCCCAGCCTGTGGGTGGGGAGGGGTCACCCCCTTCACCTTGGTCCCCCATCCCCGCTCTCCCAACTATTTGCACAAATGTTGTAATTAAATGTAATGTATGCAGCAAACGGGGAAGCTTATCTATCTTTCTTCCTCCGCTCGCCGCGTCAATTCCTGCAATGCCGCCCTCCGAAGTATAGAGGGCGGTATTGCAGGAAGTCAAGCGGCGAGCGGTGGAATGCAAGGGAGGAAGGTAAGCTTACCCGCTAGCTGCATACTTTACATTTAATTACAACATTTGCACATATAGCTGGAGGGGGAGCGGAGATGGGGTACACATGGAGGGGCGTTGTCACCCCCATCCTGGTTGCTTCCCTTCCAGTACACCCACCTCGCCTCCCCACGGCCAGGACTGGAAACATATGCTGAAAAAGTGACACTTGTGGGGAAAAAGCGGGAGAGGGGAAGAAAAATTAGAAAAATTGATCCATTTGAAACAGATCCAATCTTCAAGCGGACAAATGTGGACCTAGCCTCAATGCAGCACTTTGATTAGTCTTAGGTTTCCTTTTAAGGGCAATATTGACTGTACATGGATTTTATTCAATCGAAACTGATAGGCATTTCTCCTATTCTGTAACCTGCCCGCTGGATGTGGCAATAAACCTACCAAACTGTACATGCACTTCAGCATCGCTCACACACAGCAGTGCAGCTTTGATGTCGGATTCTTTAGTAGTCTGCTTGTTGGCATCAATTCATCCTTGGCATTTTTTTCCTCACTATTTGCTTTTGATTCACAGCTTAATAAAGAACTGGAGAAAGAGCGTGACAACCTCCGGCTGGATTCTTTGAAGAATAGGTCAGTCTTCTCTCTCCCTCCAGCGTTAGAAGTTGGGATTGGGAGAGGTCAGACGCCTCATGCTTGTCTTTATTCCTCTTGTGCAGTAAAAGTAATGAAGAACTGAAGCAGCAGAACTCTGAGCTGTCGGAGAAGCTGAACGTGCTCCTTTCAGAGAACGCCGCCATGAAGCTGGAGCTCGGAGATCTGCACAAGAAACTTGAAATGGCAGAACTCATGATCCAGCAGGTAAGGAGAATCCTGGGATGCTTCTAAAAATCTTTAACCCTTAGCCTAGAAAAGGGAGAAATCCGCACAACTGTGCTCAGGGCTTAGACGTAGGATTAGTGGACACTTGTAGTACACTTGTACTTCATTTATATGAAAAAAGTAGTAATTTATGATAATAAGCACAACAAGGGTTAAGGCCCCTTTCACATCAGGGATCATTTTGCGTTTTGTCTAGGGTAAAATGGAAAGCCCTTAGACTTTCATTTTACCTTTCACATCTAACGCATTTTTTAAAAAAAATGTTTTTATTTTTTTGCATTGCGGTTCAAAGTTTCCTGGAGCTTTTAATCGTGCGACGCTTGCATTATGCATTACAATGAAAGTCAAGGTAAAACTAAAGCTCCAAAAAGAGCATGCGTTTTTAAAGGGGCTGATCCTCTCTAGCTACGCCCTGGTTACAATGATAACCGGGATGAACGACAACACAATACAGGTAATAAGCAATAAGATGCGCAATGCCAAATTATACACTGGAGTAGTAGTCCCAATAATACAAGTTCACATTGTTTTGTGGGTAGAGTGCAAAATCAAGATTATGCACAAGGATGGAGAGCCCAGCCAAAGTATTACAATTGGGGGGGGGGGGGGGGGTAGTGACACAAAAGGAGGGGGGGGGGGGGGGCTGCAAGGAGAGGTTCTCTGCAGAGAGAGTTAGGGCAACGTTGAGGTGGGGTAGGTCTCCTTGAAGATGTTAGTTTTGAGGGCTTGTTTGAAGGTTTTGAAGGAGGGGGAAAGTCTTATGGGAAATTGGAAGAGAACTCCGAAGGATGGAGGCAGTTCTAGTTAAGCCCTGTAACAGTTGTCCAAATTCATATCGTACAAGGGTCTACAACTTGGGGCCCAACAGTAAGAGGTTGTTTGTCAGGGTCCATATACACAGTAGACCACAGATGTATTGAGGTTTGTCAGATAATTTAACCCTTAGACTGGCAGCTATTTTTTAAAACGCTACATACACGTCAGTGCCAGCTGTGTTTGTGTTTTTTTTATGAAATGTCTTGCCCAAATCTACTTGTACCAAAGTCCACATTAGTCAGTAGGGATGTCATAGGGGTACAAATAAATTTGAAATTGAGAATTCTGCTCATTATATTTATGAAAATTATAAAAATCTATTGTAAATGGACCAATCAAATCTTGCAGTGAAATCAAAGCTGCAGCGTAGGACATAAGGACACATGGGTACACAGGAGGACACCATTTGGGGCAGGTCATGTACAAGATGCTCCTGAAATATGGACGCACCAGGTTTAGTTTATACATTTCCCCCCCCCCCCCCCCCCCCCCCCCCCGGTTTTTGGCCTCTAAACCTAGGTGCGTCTTATACGGCGTAAAAATACGGTAGGTGGTGTAGCCAAGTGCTGGTGCTGTATCCTCATGCTTTTGCTCGGACGTACCATTTAGCTTTAATAGTTGTCACCACCATATTTCATCTGCAAAGAGTCTGCTGTTTTCTGATAGCGGAGGTGAAAATGAAGCTTTGTGTATCCTCTATGTGCAGGGAAAACCTTTACTACTTGTGTGGGGTTTGTTTTCTTTGCATTTGATCATCATGATTAGTTTTCCCTTCTAACAACTCCAACAGTGATTAACCATTGGTTTCTTTACTGCCTATTTATGTTCTATTTTTTTCCCTGTTCTAGTTCTCTAATCAGACAGGAGCACCTGATTCAAATCAGCAGCTTCTGATGGCCCTGGAAGAGCGAGATCAGCTGGCTGCTCAGCTAACACAGGTAACATGCTCTGACTGTAGTAGCTCATGAATGCTAACAGTGACACTGTGCAGGTGTGGGTTATTCTGGTCAGTTACCTCTGCCTTGCGGCAGCAGAATGCAGGGAGGGAGGGAGGACTTCCTTCTAAATTCACCTAAGATAGCGAGTGTGCTGTGCCTGTCGTTACATAGGAATGAGTATATATTTTTTACATCAGGCTGCCATTAGGAGTGTTTGATATGTTTGGTTTGACTGCTGAAATGTTACTGGAAGGCACATGTGGGATTGAGAATGCATTTCAGTCTGACAATTTTTACCTTTATTAAAGTGTAAAATTTAAAATATGTGCAAACATAAACAAGAAGTATGTTTTCTCCATAGTAAAATGAGCCATAAATTACTTTTCTCCTATGTTGCTGTCACTTACAGTAGGTAGTAGAAATCTGACACAAGCGACAAGTTTTGGACTAGTCCATCTCTTCATAGGGGATTCTCAGGGATTTATTGATCTTCAAAATCACGTAGTGAATGGCAGTCGCTCTGTCCAACTGCCAAAACACTGTGTAGCGAGCAGGGAAGCTGGCCAGCATCATTGTTTAAATACTTTTTAGGGAATATCTTTAAACAGAATAAAAACCTTGCTGAGAATCCCCTATGAAGAGATGGACTAGTCCAAAACCTGCCGCTTCTGTCAGATTTCTACTACCTACTGTTAAGTGATAGCAACATAGGAGAAAAGTAATTTATGGCTCATTTTGCTCTGCAAAAAAATGTACTTCTTATTTGTCTGTTTGCACATATTTTACATTTTACAATTTTTCGCTATAGTGCCCCTTCAAAGTGTAGCCAAAGCTCTGGTACAAAATCAAATACTTGAGGAGAGGGGAGCCTCTGGATACTAATGAGGCTTCCCTCTGCGTCCGCCATCGCTGAGCGCAAACCATCCAAAGATTGACCAGCAATTGTTAGTGCATGAGCGGCTCTGTGCTGTTGTGCAGGTGCGGCCACACTTGTGCCAGCATAGGAGCAGGGATGGGCGTTCGAGTATTGAACTACTCAAATTCAAAATTAAAATGAGGCTTGATTGCCTCGGGTGAGACCACGGAAGACGAGGGGTTACTTACCCAGAAGTCAGTCGGCTTCTATGCATCGCACTTCACTCACGCGACCTATGCGATGCATTGCGCGACTCACTACCGCACTTCCTTCTTCTGGCTTGAAGGAGAAAGTGTGGTAGTGAGTCATGGAATGCGTCCCATTGGTCGTGTGCGAGTGGCGTCTCCCCTGGTCACACCGGAGGCAATCGAGCCTCATTTTAATTTCAAATTCGAGTAGCTCAATACTCTAAAGCCCATCCCTGCACAGGAGCATGATGCCGATCAGCAAGAGGGTCCTGACAAGCGGTGGAGGGCAGCGAGGGAAGCATGAAGGGAATGCAGAGGCTTCCCTCTCCTTAGCCAAGTATTTGTTTCTGAATCTGAGCTTCAGCTTGGGTTCTTTAAAGAGGAGCTGTTAGGTATAGGGTCTCAGAGAAAATAAACACATATATCAGTAGCTAAAGATTGGCTGTACTTACATTACATATGCATTTCACTGTCCACGTTTGGATTTCACAGAATTTGTATATAGTATATGCAGAGATAGATGCTCCTGACAGCTCATGGCAGGCTCCATGTTTGTGAAGCCAAATGTGTCCTCATGTCCTGCCTGCTTCTGATCACAGATAAGCTCGTTCTTGAACAACACGGTGTGCAGTGAATATTAATGAGCCATGTGGCTAGGAACAATAGCTGACTCCTGCAGTGTAGTCTGCCTGGAGATTTATCAGTGCTACGCTCTGGACTGATTACACAAGCTGCTGTACCGTCTCATTAGCAGCCGAGGGGAGGGCCCCAGAATGCTTTGCAGTTTAGCTGCGGCTTGCGTCTTTATGGGTCTATAACAGACTTTAAGATAAGCACACATCAAAGGTAACTGAAATGTTTATCTTCACTAATGGCTTTTGAGCTTCCTTCTAAACTGTTTAACACAGGAGAATAGAGGTTTAAATTAGCTTCTGCAGCCTGACAGTTACTCTTTAAATAGAACCTACCGGTAAATTGAGGATATGTATTTTTCCTTTTAAAATGATACCTGTTGCCTGACTCTCCTGTCGATCCTGTGTCTCTAATGCTGGGGATACACGGGTCGACCGGCGGCTCGATTAGCCGCCGGATCGACCCCAGCCGCGTCCCCAATCGTCCGCGCGGATCGGTCCCCGCCGGCAGTCCTTATTACCCCTCTTCGATTCCCTGCCATTGTCCGCCGGCGGGAATCGAGCGGGCGCAGGTCGAGGGGCATGATCCGGCCGGCTGAATATGATCAGCTGGCCGGATCAGCTGCTCGATACACGGTACAGAAACGTACCGTGTATCCCCAGCATAATACTTAGCCACTGCCCCTCTACAAGCATGCAGATCAGGTGCTCTGACTGAAGTCAGACTGGATTAGCTGCATGCTTGTTTCAGGTGTGTGATTCAGCCACTACTGCAGCCAAGGAGATCAGCAGGACTGTCAGAAAACTGGTATTGTTTAAAAGGAAACATCCATATCCCTCTCAGTTTGGGTTCCCTTTAACCAGTTAAAGGATGATGCTAGTTGAAGTCCTGTTTTAATGCGGTTGTGGCTGCCAGGGCGTAGATTTCAGCGAACCGCCACCGCGCGTTTCCGCTGCTATCGTTGCCTCTGCCGATCGCATTGCTCTCTGCCAGCCGCAGCTCACTTGCCCTGCCGTCTCTGACATCAGAGCCCTGTAAGCAGGTCAGAAGCTGATTTCATTGGCTCCTGACTCTAATCAATGTAAGCAATTGCCATTGGCTTACATTGATCACACGGTCAGGAGCCAATCAATGAAAACTGCTCCTGACCAGGTTACAGAGCTCTGTTGTCATAAGAGGTGGCGTGCAGCATGGAGGGCAGGGAATGTTCAACGATTCATTGGTATTCTGCCGTTTATGGTACCGTCGGTCTCTGGTCCTTAAGGGGGCAGAAACTCCACTTTCATTGAACAATTGCTACAAATAAATCCGTCCTCTGCAAGACTTTATGAATCAATATCATAAAAAAAAAACCTTATTTCAATTTACACCCAGCCGTTAATTTCCAAAACAGACAATGCGGAAAATGCTCCTTTTCAAGTTTCTAATCTACTCTGTTGAGAACAAACTTCCCATCTTACCACAGGTGTACACAAAGCACAAGCTTGTTACTCATTTTCCCACCCTTGTACTAATCCATTAACAGGCTGTAAACTTTAATACCCCCATAACAGTCCATTGGAGCTTATGAAATAATGGTGTATTGCATATGCACATTACATTATTTCCCAAGAATGCACAGAGCTGTGCCTTTGTTACAATAAGAGTTTCACTGTCATTGGATAATGTGGTGAAGAGGAACAAGACTTGTCCCAATGACCAAAGCTATGCTTATATATGCAGCTAGCTCTTAGCGCCTCCATGCAAGGTGACTGTTTGCAACACGGTAAATCGTCGACTCGTAGAATCTTTACTTCAAGAGCCTCAAGTTTGCCTCCTAATATGCAATGACCATTACATGAACCTCATGGCCAAGTGAAAAAGCATTTTTTTTAACCTCTTTGGCGGTAAGCCCAAGCTATGCCGGGAGCTCTATGCAGAGTGTAGTACGCAGCAGGCGTTTTTACTCACCTCTCGGGGAATCCAGATGTTGGTAGCCATTCTGCTTCCTGTCCTCTGAGGCTCTGAATCTCTCTGGAGAGATTGCCGTCGGTGATCTCACTACAGAGTTTCAGCGCCAACCGAAGGATTGAGGGGAAATTGCAGCGCTGGAGCCCAGGGAGGTAAGTGCAGGGGCGGCTGCTGGCTTTCTGACAGCATCATTTTTTTCCTGATTTTAGGGTCTGAAACATGCTGAAAAGACCCTAAAATCTGGAAAAAATCATACAGTCAGGGAGGTTAAAAGAAAAAATATACTTACCCGGGGTTTCCTCCAGCCCCCTCCAGGCTTATCGCTCCCTCACCATCCTCTGCCACCTCCTCGTTCTTCTGCAATTAGCCCCAAAAAATCCTCTGGTCTGGGGCCATCTGTGCATGCACGGCCACACGCACACGGACTGCATTTGTGCCGACTGGGCCTGACTTGAGGATTTTCCGGGGCAAGTTGCGTATGAACCAGGCTGTAGAGGACTACAGCAAGGGAGCAATAAACTCTGGCATACTGTCTATGGAATAGCTTTAGTTGCCTGATGTCCTAAGCTTCCTGATAAAGTTCCATAAATATTTTTTTTTTATTGAAGTTATAAATCTGAGCCTTGTTGAGGTCTCATAATGCATTGTTCAGCTCAGTTACTACATTACAGTGCAGTAATTTATCTGACATTTTTCCTTTCTCATGTAGATGTCAAATTCCCTTCAGCAACTGATGGTGGAAAGAGACCAGTATGTAGAGAAACTGAAAGAGGAAGGAGCTGTCTGGCAGGAGAGAGTCCATCAGCTGTCTGAGCAGGTCAGCATCAAAGGAGGTTCTTCCTGGCTTCTCTTCCTTCTCATCTGGAGTTTTACATTGCTCGATGTTCTGTATTCCAAAAGTAAAGGATAGATAAAATGATTTGCAGAGTTCTGTCCACTGTCTAGGATAGATGCATTGCTTCTGGTACAAGAGTTGGAATGGACACTATAGAAGTTATTGCGTACATTTGAAATGGCTGTGGCCAATTTTTAGCACATGGCAAAGCCAAAAGACTTACCAACAAAGAGACAGTGTCCAGGCCCCCCCTCCCCCCCCAAAAAAAGTGGGGCGGTTGTGGAAAATCTAGGGATGATGGAGGTGGTTCTAGCCACAAAGTCCTTTTTCAAAGACACGTACTACTTGACCTGAGGACGCAGGTGGAGATGCGCAAAACGCATTGTCTTTTTAAAGTGTTCAATAAATTCACTTATTTACCCTATTAAAGAGAATCTGTATTGTTAAAATCGCACAAAAGTAAACATACCAGTGCGTTAGGGGACATCTCCTATTACCCTCTGTCACAATTTCGCCGCTCCTCGCCGCATTAAGTGGTTAAAAACAGTTTTAAAAAGTTTGTTTATAAACAAACAAAATGGCCACCAAAACAGGAAGTAGGTTGATGTACAGTATGTCCACACATAGAAAATACATCCATACACAAGCAGGCTGTATACAGCATTCCTTTTGAATCTCAAGAGATCATTTGTGTGTTTCTTTACCCCTGCAGTTCTCATGCACTGAAGTTTCAGGCTGCTCTTTTCTTCCTGCAAACAGCTTTGCCCTTGTCTGTAATTCTTCAGTATGTGAAAGCCCAGCCAGCTCAGAGGAGGATTTATCCAGCTTGTAAAAGATAAGAGAGAAGAGAGAAGCTGCCCTAATCTAAATAATACACAGGCAGTGTGCATAGAGGGGCCTGGAAGGGGGAGTTCATAGCAGAACCACAACACTGAAGAACTTGGCAGCCTTCCAGACACAGGCTGACAAGTCTGACAAGGGAAAGATGCATTGATTTATTACAGAGACTGTGATAGTACAAAGTGCTGCAGTAAGCCAGAACACATTAGAATAGCTTTTGGAACTTGTAGGAAGATAAACAGGATGCAATTTTTGTTACGGAGTCTCTTTAAGGCTTTATGGTTTTTATGAGCTACCCCTTTTTTTGAGGAAAGATTCATTGGGGCGCCTCCTGCATCCCATTATTACATGACTAGAGATGGTGACAGATGGCCAGTGGGAGCAGCTTTGTGAGGGAGCTAAGGGGCGTGACCAATTTATAACTCCAGTCCGAGTCTCACTTCCTAAATAGATGAACTGAACACCGTTTCATGTTAAGAAGGCGAAGCTGATACTAATCTTTATACCAGTAGGGATCCTGACAGTGGCCATTTTACACCACTTAAGTACTCTTGGATCCACTTTAAAACTGCATAAAGTTAAATACAGGCCCTGGATGAATGTCACCCACAGCCATGTTCTGTGATAGTTTACCCTGAGCGATGTGCAGATAGGCTGCTTGTCGCAGGTGGAATTTTGCTACACGCACAGCAAAATCAGATAGCGGCCATCTGAGGATTGTCTGTCTTGGTGGATTGCTGAAGAATTTATTGCCAGCAATGTGGGACACTTGTATATAAAGTAGACTTACTTGGCACAGTCACTACAGTCTCGTGATAAAAATGCAAGTATAGCTTTACCCCTGCATCCCCCATTTTCTTCCTATTTAATAACACACAGTATTTGTCTCGTCTTCCTCTTTGCTTGTTTTCTTCTGCTGTAAGCCTTTTGATCAGCTGCACTATATATATTCTTTATTGCCAGATACAAATCCTCATGCAGGATAAGGACAGCTCTCGTCTACAAGTGGAGCAGCTGGAGACCAGAGTGACGGAGCTGCTACTGGCATCAGGTACATGGCAGCGTGCTGCATTGAAGTTTTCTGACTTGCATTATACACATGGCTTGAATGATCTGCATTTACCTCCATACAGCAGCAGAGCCGACTGATACGGAGCTTCCCACACAGCAGGGCCCCTCTGAAGCAGAACAGGCTCTACAGAGGGAGGTGGAGAAGTTACTGCAAGATTTCCAGGAGCTGCAGGCCAGGTACCAGGCCCAGGTACAGGACAACAGCCAGCTCAGCCGCCTTAACCAGGAACAGGAGGAACGCCTGCTGGAACTGGAGAAGGCGATACAGCGGCAGAGCGAGGACAATGTAGACAAGCAGCAGATCCTGGAAAACATGCAGAGCGACAAAGCCACCATCAGCCGGGCTCTGACCCAGAACAGGCAGCTGAAAGAACACCTGGCTGAGCTCCAGAATGGATTTGTCAAGCTGGTAAGACTTTACCACATGCTGACTGTCTGCTTAAAGTGTACCTGAACTCTTGCAAAGGACAGAAGGAATACATAGACATGCACCCTGTATGTATTTAGAGAGTTTAGCTTGTTAAATTCCCCCTTATTTGTATCTAATCACAATTTGTAATTTGATCTCTCCCCTGTCACATGACTGCCAATGGCAGACATTACAGATACGCTTCTTTGAAAGCACAGGCTGTTAACAATATGTCTGCTTATATGCTTCCATGAATCGGGAAGATTGCAGTGCAGATTTATTTTAGGATTTATGTCAGCTGTAACAAAGAAATATTTTTTGTTTAAAGGTTATTATGCTGTTGCATATCTTTTAGAGCAGAGAGGACGCTCTGAGTTCAGGTCCACTTTAAAGGGAACTGAGCATCATTTTTAGCTCCCAACAGCACAAAAGAAATGCATGCTAAAAATGTAGCTCATTAACAAAAAAAGTTAGTTTTACCTCATCTTTTTTTCATTTAAGGGTTAATTACAGGCAGTTTTCTTTTACTTCCTCCATCTGCAAACAGACAGCAAGCCACAGAAAATGGAAGGCCGATAAGGATTCTTCTAATTAGACTTAATTGCCCAGAAGCTGAGATCAAACAAACGCATTCAGCATTAGGGAGATTGGGGAGGATACTGTGCTTCAAACAGATAAGTCACACTTGATGAACTGCACACTAACCCTGGATAATGGCAGTGGAAAGGGAGCAGGGGGTTAACTTCTCAAACATGGCAGCCCTTTCAGATATTTGAAATCAGGAGCTTCTAAGATCCCTTTAATGCACACCAGTTATTGCAAAGAGAGCAGCATGCTATAGAGAAGTGCAGGGAATGTAGGCACTATCCACGTGCTTTTATCTATGTGCTTTTAACTATATACACCCATTTAAACTCAAAACCAGACAATGTAAAAATCTTAAAAACAAATTCAGTCGATTAGTGTAAATCATAAGTACCTTCCGGCGTTTAAGACACTCCCCCCCCCCCCCCCCTTCCCCCAACTTTTCCAGTTAAAATATAAAGTTTGGTATATACTCACCGTATAAGACTACCCCTCTTCCAATGCACACCAAATAAAAATAAAAAATCTGTATGAACAGATACTGGTACTGTATGTAGTACCCAGTATATAACAGTATACAGGTGAATGACTAGTTGGATTGGTCAACTCTCCCTATCTCCCGGTTTATCAGAGCAGTATAGAAGATTGCGCTGTGTCCATAAAACACGACTCTTTCACCCTTCTGGACCACCCTTGTATCCTCTTTACAGCCTTCTCCGCCTCTCAGATCTCGCTCATGTGTGCCTGCGCCGCTTCACTACAGTCCTCAGCAGTGAGATCTGAGAGTCGGTAACAGTAGAGGGTTTATCACCCAGCATCAATGACACCCGGCGTATAAGGCGACCCCTGACTTCTCAGAAGATTTTCAGGGGTTAAAAAGTAGTCTTATACGTCAGAATATACAGTATAATAGTATATTATACTATTGAAAATATTAGGGAATAGTTACCCAGGTGCTAGCACAGGTAATTAATAACATAAAGATAAACACAACCAGTATAGCTGCACCCTTGAGATTGTTAAATGTAAATACTAGTTATACAAAGGTATATGCAACTGATGCCACCTCGGTGGCATATACTATTGTATGACTAGTATTTACATGTATTAAACATTAATCTCAATGGTGCAGCTATACTGGTAGTTTTTTCTTTTTTTTAATGATAAATCAACCCTGTAGTTTCTCATTTCACTTCAACAGTCCTTTTAAAATTAATAATGCATTTTTGTAACTATTGCCCTTTTTGCAGACAAATGAGAACCTGGAACTGACAAATGGTCTGCAGAGTGAGCAACATGTGAAGAAGGAGCTGGCCAAGAAGCTGGGCCAGTTACAGGAAACCCTGGGGGATTTCAAGGAGCAGGTAAGCTCACTGCCAGTTGTCACTGCATATGATGATACCCATCCTACCAAATGAGCACACTTCAGGAAGGAAAACTGGAGGGTGCGGCCAAACAAAATCACTTAACCCTCCTGGCGGTCTATTAAAAACCGCCAGGGGGCAGCGCAGCCGTTTTTTTTTTTTTGTTTTTTTTAAATAATGTAGCGAGCCTAGGGCTCGCTACAGGATAGCCGCTGAGCAGCGGCATCCCCCTACCCTCTTCGATCGCTTCTGGTGATCAGGAAATCCCGTTCAAAGAACGGGATTTCCTGGAGGGCTTCTCCCGTCGCCATGGCCGACGGGGCGGGATGACGTCACCGACGTCGTGACGTCTAAGGGAGTCCCGATCCAACCCTCAGCGCTGCCTGGCGCTGATATGCCAGGCAGCGCACGGGGTCTGGGGGGGGGGCTCTGCGGCGCGGCGAATCGGGGCGGTGGCGATCGGTGTGCTCACGCAGCTAGCAAAGTGCTAGCTGCGTGCAGCAAAAAAAAATTGCGCAAATCGGCCCAGCAGGACCTGAGAAAACCTCCTGCGCGGCTTACCCCGGGGTTACCGCCAGGAAGGTTTTAGGATAACTGAGACGAGAGGGATATGGAGACTGCCATATTTATTACCATTTAAACAATACAAGTTCCCTGGCTATCCTGCTGATCCATCTGCCTCTAAAGCCCAGTCTACACGATACGATTCTTTATATGAATCGATTACGATTCTATTTACGATTCTATTAAATCCGACATGTCCGATCGGGATTCAATGCAATTCGATTTGCCATTGTTTTACAATTGCAAATCGAACTGAATTGAATCCCGATCGGACATGTCTGATTTAATAGAATCGTAAATAGAATCGTAATCGAATCGTACAAAGAATCGTATCGTGTATCTTGGGCTTAAAGTGAACCTCCGGACTAAAAATCTATTCAGCAGCACTGAAAAGGCCTGGTGTTTCTTTAACAGTTTCACAGCATCAGAACTTTTTTTCTCTTATACAAGCCTCATTTTTAGCTGCACAGAAGAAAACTGCCCGGGCTTTTTCCCCTGATGCTGTGCAAAGCATGATGGGATTTCTGATGTTGTTGTTCTCGTTTTGCTGTTTTGGTGCAATTTTTATTTTTTTTACATTTTGAATTTGGCATTTGAAGCCTAGTGTATGCAGCTGGGAGGGGTAATTAGGACACAGGACAGTTGGAACTGTGTCTCCTACTCCTTGTCACCTCCTTTCAACCAAAAACATGGCTGCCCCCATGACAAAGATGGCAGCCCACATGAATCACAAACATTTGCCTGTTCTTTTAAAACAGGGTGGGTAAGAGATTATATTACCTATCTATTCTACTTAACATAACTAATGTAACTTGATGACAGTATGTTTGTTTAGGCTGAAGTTCCCCTTTAATACTTTAAGCCATAGACCCTGAGTAAGAATGCAGCAGATTAGTTTCTGACATTATTGTCAGATCTGACAAGACTAGCTGCATGCAAGCAGACATGGTACACATTTTTGTCATTGTCCCAAGCTGCTCCTTTTTTGGAAGCAAGTCCATGAATAGACTGAAAAGATTTCCTTCTTGAAGGTCTCCAAGACTCCGGAATTTTTCCTTTTTCATATTGGCTCCTTCTCGTTAAGAGGTACAGGAAATCTATTCTACCTCATTTGTTAAATGCGGCCAGGGCTACTAACCTTTTTCTTTGGAGGAAACCAGACCATTGAACAGGGTAGATAGAATTGCGCAACTCTTGTCTCAAGATAGAACGGAACAGTTCATCTACACCTGGGCTTGTTGGGAGATTCTGATGATTACAAATTTCCTACTTGCCCATGTCTGAGATGCTGTATTTGACTTTCCTGCTTCTTTTCCTTCACCTCCCCTTTCTTCTTTCTGTCCCCTCTTCTTTCCTTTTGAGTGGCGCCTCTGCGTTTTGTGCTCTCTCATTTGATAGATTTTAGTGACAAATTACAAGCTCTTTTCCTTACTGGACAGTTACGGGCGGAAATGGACCCCTCTGTTTACGTGTGTTTGGATATATCCAGTCCAGAGGAAATGTTCTGTATCGCACCTCCATAACTTTCTTCAGGTGCCCCATTCACACTTAAAATTGCAAAACGCTAGCAATTACAGCTAGCATTTTGCGGGAGTGATTTTTCCGCAATTAACGCAGAAAAATCACTGGACAAAGTAGCGTTTTGGGAGTGATCGTGATTGTCGGGTCTATACATGCTAATTGCGATCGCTGCCAAAACGCTGCAGGTAACGCGTTGGCGATAACCACTAATCGCAAAACGCCTGCGATTGTGGAAGTGAGAACACGGTCATAGGGTACATTAGGACTAGTGGTTAGCTTAGATGTGAACGGGGACTTATTGCTAGTATTTAACTATGATTCGCATTGAATGTCTTTATCTGGCTGGTGGTGTCTGCTTTCACATTGTATGTTAAAGCAAGAGGATTAAGGCCCGTACACACGCCGTACTAAAGGCAACGACTGGTCCGTCGTCGCCTCCCGCTGGGCGGGCGTTCCAGCGACATTCTGGCGTGTGTACAGTCTGTCTGCAGACTGATAAGGCTGTTTCTGAGCGATCCGCCGGGCGAATCGTTCAGAAACAGCCTCATCAGTCAGCCGAAAGGCTGTACACACACACCGGACTGTCTGCTGAAAGCCCGCCCAGCGGGAGATGACGGACCCGCCGTTGCCTTTAGTATGGCGTGTGTACGGGCCTTTAGCCATACTATGCCAGGGAAAAAACACATATATAAGTAGATAAATACTTGATCTACTGAAAAACACATGTATTGTACTGTCCACGTTTTGATTTCAGTGAATTTTATATAGTAAATGAAGAGAATTCTGTTCCTGGTGGGAACCATGTCCTTTGCCCACAGTTTGAGGCTAAATCCTGAAGTCACTTCTTCCCTGAACTTTGTCTCTTTTTCTCCTCCAATTGCTGAGTCACCTCAGCCCTACTTGTAAACACAAGTGAGCAGAGGATAATGTTTCAGCTAGGCAGCAGTCTGCTCAGCCAATCAGTGAGTGAGAAGCAGGAAGGTGGGAGGGTCATTGGCGATGGCACAGAAAAGAGCCTGGAGGACTGAGAACATATTATAACAGCAGAGAGATTCCTGAATAGATTGGAGAGCTTGTACTAGCAGAGAGAGATTTCTGGCAGCATTTTACACTGCAGTGTTTAAATAGAATTTGGTTTTGTGGCTGACAATCCTGCTATAAAGTTGAAATAGCTTTACTATTTTGTTATGCTTCTTGCCATAAAATAAAGCTTGGAATGTTAAATATGCTGCAAGCTTGTTTCTGGTGTGATTCAGACACTAGGACAAAAGGAAATGAATATGGCAGCCTCCATATCGCTCTCCTTACAGTTGTCCTTAAAGCTAATGGGAACCGGTAAAAAAAAAAAAAAAAAAAAGGCAGATACTCGCCTAAGGAGAGGGGAGGCTCTGGGTCCCATAGAACATCCCCTCTCCCGGTGCCCGCTGCTGTCCTGGCTCCCCCGTAGCGGTATTCGACGGTTTCGGTCAAATACCGCTGTCTCCCGGGCGAAGGGAGGCTTCGGAAATGCTTCGGGAGCCCGAGTGCTCCCGAAGACAGGCCGCTCTACACTGCGCACATGCATGCGCCCTCTATGACGCACTCGCGTGTGCGCCGCCTGTCTTCGGGAGGACTCTGCTCCCAAAGACTTCCGAAGTCCCCTCGGCATGGGATGAGATTGGAGGAGCCAGCGCAGCACCAGGGGGGCAAAGGGAGAGGAGAGGGATGGCTCATTAGGACCGAGCCTTCCCTCTCAGGTGAGTATCTGCCGTTTTTTTTGGTTTTTTTTTAATACCGTGGTTACATTAGCTTTAAGGGCCTTTTTCCACTGCATAGCTGAATCGCAAATCTGTAGTGGTTTTTAAATCGCTAGGGTTGCTATTTTATCATAGATATCATGAGTAGTATTTTCCACTATAGTGATTCTATTTGTAAATCGCAATCGCTTTTTGGAGTGATAAGGGGGATAATGCAATGCAAATGAAAACTCTCAATCGCATAACAAAATTAATGAAAAATCTCGTTTGCGATTGCTAGTGGAAAAGGGCCCTCAACCTTTTGTGCACTCTCATATAAATACTCACTGCAGACAAGCCAGCTGATTTAAAAGCAGATGTTTTAGTTTGCAAAAAAAAGCATTAATTTGCATAGTCACATATAATCACACAGAGGCTCCTCTGGATTAGTATGTGTCCTAACTCTGGCCTTACGGAGTAGAATGGTATTTATGATCTATCCCTGTAGTTGCATAACGTCACGCAGAGGTTCCTCTGATTAGTATGTTTCCTAACTCTGGCTCTGTGCAGTAGAGTGGTATTCATGATCTATCCCTGTATTCCTATCATAGCTTGCTGCTAAGGAGCAGGAAATTCAACTACTGACGGCGCAGCGGGACGAGATCTCAGCACATCTCCAACAATATGTAGCAGCCTATCAGCAAGTGTCCATAGAGAAGGAGGAAATCCAGAGACAGTACCTGCTGCAGGCACAGCTCATGGACAGGCTGCAGCACGATGAGGTGCAGGGGAAGGTCAATGCCGAGATGCACTTGAAGGAGCTGCAGCAAAGCAGAGTGAGTACTGATGGGGATTACCGGTATATTGACTCTCTCCCACCACCAGAGGGTGTATTTTCACAGCTCTAGACTCTCTCCTGTAAAAAAATGTTTCTCCCAAAAAAACCTCCCCTCTCTACATCTGACATGCTTATAATCAGGGCAGGTTCTAGTCTCTTTGCTGCCTGAGGCAAACTTGTGAGGACGCAAATATTTCATGCAGGATTATGTAAATTCTGTATGTAAATATATGCAGCTTGAAAATGGACCAATCAATTTAAACCTTGGTGGGACTTTATTGGTCCATTTTCAAGCTGCACACATTTGCATAGAAAATTTCCATAATCCTGCCTGAACTCTGCAGCATGCTGTGCACATTTGCCAGCTTGCTGCTCTCTAATTGCAGCTGCCCTGAGGCACGTGATTCACTTTGCTTCATGCAAAATCCGGCCCTGCTTATTATATTCCATCTGATCACTTTTGTTATACTTTAATTTCTGTGCAGATCTGTTTAAGGACAAAATGAAAGAAAGGGAATATAAAAGTTGCCAGTGATGATGCCCTTTAAAGAGACTCCGTAACAAAAATTTCATCCGGTTTTCTTCCATCCTACAAGTTCCAAAATCTATTCTAATGTCCTCTGGCTTACTGCAGCACGTTCTACTATCACCATCTCTGTAATAAATCAACTTATCTTTTTCTTGTCAGACTTGTCAGCCTGTGTCTGGAAGGCTGCCAAGTTCTTCAGTGTTGTGGTTCTGCTATGAACTCCCCCCTCCAGGCCCCTCTCTGCACACTGCCTGTGTGTTATTTAGATTAGTGCAGCTTCTCTCTGCTCTATTATCTTTTACAAGCTGGATAAATCCTCCTCTGAGCTGGCTGGGCTTTCACATACTGAGGAATACAGGCACAGCTGTCTGCACTCTGCAGGAAGAAACAGCCTGACACTTCAGTGGAAGATAGCTGCAGGGGGGAAGAAACACACAAGTGATCTCTTGAGATTAAAAAGGAAGGGTGTATCCAGCCTGCTTGTGTATGGATGTATTTTCTATGTGTGGACATACTGTACATCAACCTACTTCCTGTTTTGGTGGCCATTTTGTTTGTTTATAAACAAACTTTTTAAAACAGTTGTTAACCACTTTTAATGCGGCGGGGAGCGGTGATATTGTGACAGAGGGTAATAGGAGATGTCCCCTAACGCACTGGTATGTTTACTTTTGTGCGATTTTAACAACACAGATTCTCTTTAAAAATGCTAATTGCCCAGCTATTGTGCTGATTCTCTGCCCCAAATATTTTCATGAGTCACTGACCCAGAATCTGTATACAGAGCACATGCTTTGATCCCAGTAGCTGCATGCTTGTTAAATCTTTCTGAGTCAGACACAACCATCAACATTCTAGTTGCATTTTTGTAGTGGGGAGTACAGATGGTAGTTTCCTTAAAGCGGTCCTGAACTCAGAACTTCCTCTCTGCTCTAAAAGCTACACAACAGCATAATAACCTTTAAACAAAAAAAATGTATTTGTTACAGCTGATACAAATCTTAAATTAAATCTGCACTGTTTCTACTTCCGGATTCATAGAAGACATATTGTTTACAGCCTGTGCTTTCAAATGGCCTTAACTGCTTATCTGCCATAGGCAGTCATGTGACACAGGGAGGATCAAATTACAGTTTAAGATTAGACACAAATGAGGGGGAATTAGACAGCCTAAACTCTCTAAATACATACAGGGTGCACTTCTCTGTTTTCCTTCTGTCCTGTGCAAGAGTTCAGGTCCACTTTAAATCTTTTTTTGGTTTGAGGCTCAACCCCATAGATATATAAAAATGTTCATTTAATGAAGCTGTTTATTAGGGATGATCAGTTGTATTTGTAAATATGCTTGTATCAATGCTTGATTCTGCTTCAGTCAGCTTCAAGTAATTCCTATACAGTAGCAATCAGAGGGATGGGGAGAAGAGCTGAGTCCTCGGTTTGAAGCCCAGCTATTGCATATCTGTACAGAGTTTGTATGTTCTTCCTGTGTCTCTCTGGGTTTCCTCTAAGCACTCCTGTTTCCTCCCACATCACAAAAACATACATAAAAGTTAATCTGCTGTCCCCTAAATTGGCCCTAGACGACATATGACTAAAGTAGTGAGAAGACTATATACTATGTAAAGGGCGATGTCTTAATACTAAATAATGAAAGGTGTGAACCAATCGGGCTCTGGTGCATTGCGCCGTGTGCAGCTGTAATGTTGGACACAGACTACAGTGCAGTCTCCATGTACACAATGGTAACTATCATATTTTGTGTTTTTCAGCAAAGTGTGGAAATTCTCACCAAAGAAAACCAGGAGCTCCGAGCTCAGGTGCAGCTGATCCGCAGTGAGCCTGACTCCAGAGTTCTGAGCAGGATGGAAGGTAATTGGATACACATTCACCATATTAAACAGATTTCCAACCAAAATGTTTTCCTTTGACTAGGAAATGGTCATAATTGGTAGGTAAAGTCAGGTAAAAAACAGGGCGCCATGCGGCTGAGGATATTTGGGTGCCGACATAGGCTGTAATGTGAATTATGGCTATATCAGCGCTCAGTGAGTAATTTGGGCACCGGCAAAAGACTGAGTCCGTATTACAATAAAAAAAAAAACACAATTCGGCCACCAGCAATAGCTGGAAGCCGAATTGCCTCTTACCTCCACTGTACACTGTACGTGGAGGGGAAATAGTAAATAAAGAGACTCTAAAAAATGTTCAGCCTTATTTCTTCTATCCTATAAGTTCCTATACCTGTTCTAATGTGGTCTGTCTTAGGGCTCGTTTCCACTGTAGCGGTGCGGAATCGCCTGGATTCCACTGCTGAAGAAATCGCATGCGGCTGCGTTTCCCCATGCGGATTTACCCGCGATTTCGTATGCGATTTCGCATGGCAAGGAGCCAGGCGAATTTAACTGTCACTGCCTGTGTAAAGTTCCATTGCCTTTCATGCGAAATCGCCTGCGAAATCGTGGGGAAATCCGCATGACAAAGCCGCATGCGATTTCCCTATTGAATGCATTAGCGGCGATTCGCCCGCATTCCTGCCGCACGCGAAATCTGACGACCCTGTCTTGCAGATTTTTCCCGCACCGAAAAACGCTGCCGCCGCCGAACACGTGGAAACAGCCCCATCCACTAACATTGAGTATGCGAATCCGCATGCAGTGCCCGCATGCGGATTCGCTATAGTGGAAACGAGCCCTTACTGCAACCTTTCCTAGTTGCACAGTGGCTGTATTATCTGTTATATAATCTAATCCTTCCTCTGACAGCTTTGTTGGGCTCAGGCAGGAATGTGCTGCTCTTCTTGATAGGATAGATGCTATACACACCCTCTCCACGCCCCCTCCAGGCTCTGTGTGAGTCACAGACTGAGCTCCTCTCAGCCTATCACAAACTGGTTACAAGCCATGTCTTTTGTTTGTAAACACTGCCTAAAACTGGCAATTGTAAGCCAGGATTGCAGCAGGGAGTGGCAGAAACCGCACAGAGGGGCACAGGAGAACATAATGAATAGAATGGTATGCTTTTTATTGTAAGAATTTTAGAGTACAGATTCTCTTTAACGCTGCCGGGAAATTTGCCATAGCACAGTGAGCCATTTTTCGGCTTCACCCCCGCCCAAATTTTGCGGTGTCCTTTTTGTACACTTATGCATTATTCTGATTACTTATGGCACCATACATGTATGCCTGCCTTTAATTTTTCTTCTGTGCCCACTGTCCTAAATGGCTATAATGCTGCATCACTTTTCCCAGCTATATGTAAATTTTACAGCCAATTGCAGTAAGACAATTCCACAAGGGGAATTCCACTAATGTGACTGGTTGAACAGCACCTTCTTGAACTGCTAGGTTTCATTTACTATGTAGTAAACTACGCTCACACTATTCGGCCAGTCACAACACTTCATGCTGTAGAGGGTGCTGTGATTGGAGAACTGTTACCTATGAGGTTTTCTGCGGGGTCCCCTAAACTAGACTAGAGGCTAGATAACTTGAGGCTTGAATTTCCTGTTTCATGACTTATTTCCTGTACTTTAGGAGATGGTGTGGAGAGTATAGTATATGAAGAGGAAATCCCTAAGACGTCGCTAGATATTCCTGAAGATTTTGAGTCTCGAGAAGAAATGGTGAGTTACTATTCTCAGTTACCAGTATGCACGGCCGGCCTTTGACCTGTGCGACCGGAGCGGTCGCACAGGGCGCCGGCCTCCAAGGGGCGCATGTGCAGGGGTTTCTATTCCCCTCACTCGCGGCTCCCTCCGATCTCCGGCACTCACTGTCAGCCCTGTTCAGCTGTGGGTGAATCGGCAGCTGTGATGACAGAGGGAGCCCAGTGGTGGCGCTGTGTATCTCAAATACAGGAAGTGCTTTCCTGAATGAGCACTTCCTGTATTTGAAGTATACAGCGGCTTCCCTCGCTCTGCCATCAATGCTGCTGGACCACCCACCGCTGAACTACATGGCTGGCAGTCTGAGTGCCGGGGATGGAGGGAGCCACCACAGAGAGGAACTTGTTGCAGCCCACAGGTCTGTGTGACAGGAGCACATCGCCCAGCTCCCACAGAGTGCCAGCAAACTGCAAGCAAGGGGGACAGCAGAGAGGCAGGTCAGTCACTCAGGGGGCTTTACATAGATAGAAATGCAGCCTTAACCACCCTGGCGTTCTGATTAAATCGCCAGGGTGGCTGCGGGAGGGTTTTTTTTAAATAAAAAAAAAACTATTTCATGCAGCCAACTGAAAGTTGGCTGCATGAAAGCCCACTAGAGGGCGCTCCGGAGGCGATCTTCCGATCGCCTCCGGCGCCCAGAATAAACAAGGAAAGCCGCAATGAGCGGCCTTCCTTGTTTTGCTTATATCGTCGCCATAGCGACGAGCGGAGTGACGTCATCGACGTCGTGACGTCAGCCGCCTCCGATCCAGCCCTTAGCGCTGGCCGGAACTTTTTGTTCCGGCTACGCTGGGCTCAGGCGGCTGGGGGGACCCTCTTTCGCCGCTGCTCGCGGCGAATCGCCGCAGAGCGGCGGCGATCAGGCAGCACACGCGGCTGGCAAAGTGCCGGCTGCGTGTGCTGCTTTTTATTTCATTAAAATCGGCCCAGCAGGGCCTGAGCGGCAGCCGCTGGCGGTGTTGGACGAGCTGAGCTCGTCCAGACCGCTCAGCTGGTTAATGGACCGTACTTTGTGCAGCACACTCACTCACTCACTCACTCACTCACTCACTCTCTCTGTTTCTCTTCCCCCTCTCTCTACTCCTACCATCCATCCATCCATCCCTATATCTGTCTGTCTCTCTATCTCCCCATGCATCCATCCATCCCTATATATCTGTCTCTCTCTCTACTCCTCCCATCCATCCATCCATCCATCCATCTATATCTGTCTCTCTCTCTCTCTCTCTCTCTCTCCCCAAACATACATCCATCCCTATAGCTCTGTCTCTCTCTCTCATATATGTCCCTAGATTATCTATTCCTATATCCTGTCTGTCTGTCTATCTATCTATCTATCTATCTATCTATCTATCCATCCATCCCTCTCTCTCACCCTCCCCCCCCCCCCTATGTTTTTCTCTCTTTTTCTCCCTCCTATCCCTCCTTCCCTATATCTGTCTGTCTCTCTCGTCCTCTCTCTTTCCTCCTCTCTCTGTCTCTCCCTCCTCTCTCTGTCTCTCCCTCCTCTCTCTGTCTCTCCCTCCTCTCTCTGTCTCTCCCTCCTCTCTCTGTCTCTCCCTTCTCTCTCTGTCTCTCCCTTCTCTCTCTGTCTCTCCCTCCTCTCTCTCTGTCTCTCTCCTCCTCCTCTCTCTGTCTCTCTCCTCCTCCTCTCTCTGTCTCTGTCTCTCTCCTCCTCCTCTCTCTGTCTCTGTCTCACTCACTCACTCTCACTCTCAATGTATATATATTTGTCTGTCTGTCCATCCCAATATTACCTATTCCGTGTGTGTGTGTGTGTGTGTGTGTGTGTGTGTGTGTGTGTGTGTGTGTGTGTGTGTGTGTGTGTGTGTGTGTGTGTGTGTGTGTGTGTGTGTGTGTGTGTGTGTGTGTGTGTGTGTGTGTGTGTGTGTGTGTGTGTGTGTGTGTGTGTGTGTGTGTGTGTAGGTGTAGGATGATGGGGGGGGGGGGGGGGGGCACCATAATCTGGCTTCGCTCAGGGCGCTGTAAAACCTAAGGCCGGCCCTGCCAGTATGCTGTCTACCTCGGGGTCCAAAGCTTCTGATGATACTTTGGCTGTTTTAGCCAAACACCTTGCTGAATGGCCGGTCATAAACCATCATTCCAGGCTAGAAGCCTAAACCACCAAGACAGAGCTTCCTGTTAAAGATCAGTAGAGAATTGCACCATCAAAGGAAACCAGCAGTGGTTAATGGGGGATCTCCGCTCACCGCTGCGACACACTGCCAGCTGATGTTTACCAGCCAAAATTGGTCCAGTGGGCAGAGCGATATGGAGGCTGCCAGACTCATTTCTTTTGAAACCCTAGTAGCCTCTTTCCTTCTAATTGGCTTCAGTATGTCTGATTTTCTTTCAAATTTGTGATGAGAATTTTGTCAGAGCACGTGATCCTAGTCAAGGATATATTTTTGTAAGCATTACAAGAACTTGTTGGACTGTGTTTTCTTTGTTGTCTTGCATTGTCACCATAACCCGTTCTGGACTGATGTAGTTAAAATCTATGTTCTGCTGATGTCAGTCAGTCACTTGACAGGATGTAGACTTCACCTTTTCGCCGCTGTGCGCTCATGCCGGTCTCATTGCTCCTGCTGTTTTGTTGCCACTGCAGCCCGCTCACTTAGCGGTCCTAGTGACAGCTGAGCTCAGTATGCCAGTCAGTAGCCAATTTCCCATTGAAGACCAGAGCAACCCTGTCCAGAAAGGGTAAAACGGCGGAGCAGTGCTTATCAGCGCTGCTAGATTTGGGCGCAGCCATAGACTGTAATGGTAATCAGTCTATAGCGGCGCTCAGTGAGTAAAGTTGCTTAAACACAATAATTCGGCTTCCAGCATGGCGGCCTGGAGTGGAAATAGTAATTAAAACGTCTCGGACTTGTGCAGAAGCAGGATCAGCCAAATACCGGCTGTATCCTGCGCGCAAGTCTACCGGCGCCGATTTCAAATGTACACTAAAACGGATGTGTAATTGTTTGTTTTGCCCACAGATGGCTTTCCTTTCATCGGCCATCTCCAAGTTACACGGAGAGCGGGACGAGGTGGAGAGGCAGCTTGTGGAGCAGAAGAGAACCTGTAAGCAACTTCTGCAAGAAATATCAGAACTCAGACAGCAGCAGTTATCCTCTTCCTTCCATCACACTACAGGCGGTAAGAAACACCATTACTACAAAATTGTCATTAAATTTAATCAGAGCATCTGATGTAAATGATTTGTAAATTATTCAAACTGTATTTGCTGCAGTCTTCTCTAATTTCTATCACACTTTGCTTGTGCAAGCAGGTGCTTTTGTTGTCAGTGTTCTGGATTGCGGTTACCCGCAGGTGTGTTTTATTTATTATGCTGAAGCTGAATGGACCTTCCTTCACTCCCAAAAGCTGCCAGAATATTCAGTGGCTATCTAGTGTTGCCGAGTCCTGGTCCTCCCCGTGCTGCTGCCTCTATGCCATTGAATATTCTGGCAGCTTATGGGAGTGAAGGAAGGTCCATTCAGCTTCAGCATAATAAATAAAACACACCTGCGGGTAACCGCAATCCAGAACACTGGATGAACACTGGCCACGAATGATTCAGAACAGAACTCTAATCTCAAGTCTCTTCTGCTAGGCTGTAAACCTGCAGCTTCCCGACATCCAGAGAACTGACTTATGCAACATATTAAAATGCAGCAAAAACACATTGAAACTGTGTGTGTGTGTGTGGTACATTGGGCAGATTTTTTAAATGTTCCGATCGGTCAGAAAAATTGATTGCCACTGTTGAATTGAAGAGATTTTAAAAAATTGTGTGTGTCCCCTAGACTTTGCTGTCTTTATATAGCGTTACAGTATATGTACTACTGTTGCTAGCCTGTACTACGTTCTCTTAATCTTTCATATAAAGAGATGTTTGAAAACGAAATAAATCGATACAGGGTTCCAAATCAGAACACTCATCCCCACCTGCGGGTGAAACCACAACCTGGATCTAAAGTTGGCAGAGGGACTCCTGCTTGTTGGCAGTGGGGGTATCTTACAGTGCAAGAGAGAGATGTGCGGAAAGCTGCTCTGTAAGGGGAGGAGGCTGTGCCTAAAATGGGTTTACCCAAACCTGTTGTCCCAGGAATGCAAAATACAGAAGTCCAGCCCTGAACTTAAGTTCAAGACTGGTCCTAGGCTTCTTGCTACTTGAGGCAAACTTGATGATGACCAAACCCCCCCCCCCCCCCACCCTTCCCGATTTAGTATGATCGCACAGCACCCAACAATTTACTCTGTTTCATTTAATTGAAATAAAACACTGCTGATCTCCTGCCTCCTCCATCCTCACTCACTGTCAGACTCCTCACAAAGCACAACAAGCTGCTTTTCCCCAATGATGACCTCGCTCTCCTCTTCGCCTCCTACTCTGACTGCAGGCTCTAAGTGTAAACACACAGTACAAAAATGCTGCCTCTGTAATCTCTGCGCCTGACCCAAGTGTTTCACCTTGCTTCATGACATAGCCGGCCCTGCTTGAGTTTATAGTGGAGGGTTAGGATCTGCAACTGAATTGCATTAGAATGCTCCGAAAACCCATAACGTTAACTGGCTGTTACAGTAAATATGTCTGTTATGAACATATCTTGGATTCTTTTTAATTCTTGGCAACATTCTCTTCACATTTTTAACTGCAGATTTCAGTGTGGAGAACGTTCCCCGAGAGGTTCATGATGCGCTGCAGAGTGCCATGGAGAAGCTACAGGTAGGAGAAAAGCTTAGACGTGAGTGGCTGGATAGTGTTATGTTACTACGTCGGGGTACCAGAGTTCACTTTTGGACATTTCTTTTATAATTATTTTTATCTAACTCTGAAAAATGTGTACAAGTGTATATTAGCACTTATTTACTGCTGTTTACTTCTGCCTTGTTCTTAGTTTCGCTTCACGCACCTGATGCAGGAGAAGGTGGAGCTGAAGGACCGGGTGGAAGAGTTGGAGCATCGCTGCATTCAGCTCTCTGGGGAGACGGACACTATTGGTTAGTGTTGGTGGTGGTTCTCCTTAAAGGTTGTCTTCAGTCATAGATGTAGGGTAGTATTGCTTCCCCTGTGGCCAGAGTGACATCTGCAGGGAGACGGACACTATTGGTTAGTGCTGATGGTTCTTCTCCTTAAAGTGTACCTTAAGTGTCCCAAAAAAAATGAGTTTTACTCACCTGGGGCTTACCTCAGCCCCCTGCAGCTGATCGGTGCCCACGACGAGTCGCTCTGATGCTCCGGGTCCCGCTGGCGGCCACTTCCGGTTTCGCCGTCAGGACCCGTCAGGCTGGGGAACGCGGCTGATACTACGCGTTCCCAGCCAAAATAGCACCCCTATGCGGCCATATGTCCGCATACGGGTGCCTATGCGGACATATGGCCGCATAGGGGTGCTATTTTGGCTGGGACCGCGTAGTATCAGCCGCGTTCCCCAGCCTGACGGGTCCTGACGGCGAAACCGGAAGTGGCCGCCAGCGGGACCCGGAGCATCAGAGCGACTCGTCGTGGGCACCGATCAGCTGCAGGGGGCTGAGGTAAGCCCCAGGTGAGTAAAACTCATTTTTTTGGGACACTTAAGGTTCACTTTAAAGGTTGTCTTCAGTCATAGATGTAGGGTAGTATTGCTTCCCCTATGGCCAGACTGAGTACACGCCTACATGGAAATCTTGTAAACTCTGGTGAAATCATGCAGTTGTGATTTTGTGGTGCTAAGATAAAATATAAATCTTGTGTGTGTTTTTTATAATACACATCTGCAATAAACATACCACTGTTGGAGGCAGAACGTCTGACTTGTATACTTGTTTTTGTTCAGTGATTTTAGATAGGTATTAGTACATCCAGGGGTGTAACTTAAATATGACTATGCCTCCAGCAAAATTCTGCAGCCTGGGTCATGGGGGCATATTGTTGCGTCCCTGGGGTTATATAGTTTGTTGATTGGGAGTGAATATTGGCTTGTATGTACCAGCCCTTATATGTGGAGACCAGAAGCAGATGTGGCCTTACATTGAAATCCATATGTATAAATCATAATCTGTTATGGAGAAATTATCCAGCATCTAGAACGGTGATTCCCTTACAGCTCTTTCAAGTGGAACCAAACTCTTGCACAGCACACAATGCAAAGTCTTTATTCCACATATACAGTAGATGCTGAAATTCACTTCTCTGTGTGCTGTAGCCAGATCAAACTGTCTAATTAGTTCTTGGTAGAGTTCCTGTATTCTATTCTCAGCTGCTAATAAGGCAGCTATCACTATACAGTAAGCACTGAGGTTTAACCCTTTCAATGTCCCCTGCAAAGTGAAACCAAATTGGAACCAGTTTTTTTAATGATTTTTTTTGTTGTTGTCTATAATTCTGTGTTCCCGCTGGAGCGGAGAACAGACATTTTTTTTTTTGTCCGTTCTCCGCTCATCCCTAAACTAAAGGGCTCCTATTTCATAAATAGGAGCCGTTCACACGTGTCACTCTGCAACGACTCGTGGGATCTTTTGCAGTAAGCAGACCGCACTTCTGTGCAGTCGAGATTATCCTGGGCAGCCTATGGCAATAATGCATCTCAGGGCCAGTTTTAATAACAGTGGGGCCACCAGGCAAAATTAACCTGGAGGCCCCCACACACCTCCCCGACCAGAAAGGGCCATGGGGGCCCTTGTTGCAACCAGCCCACTGGGACAGGTGAGACTCTGCCCAAAACTCTAAGCGGCCCGAGACTACCTGTCCTACCATCACTCTTTCCCTATACACAGGGAAGAAACATGGACATCTTTATTGGGCTGCAAAAGACCAATAGGAATCCTCAGCAACAGGGAGAACTCTTATTGGTTCATCACGGACCAGTAAACATTTCTCCATGTTGCTAGGGAGGATTGGTCTAATGCAACCTATGGAGAACCCCATGCTTCTGCCAGTCTCTGGGCTGAATTTAGAGGGACCGAGCGTCGGATATTGTGAGTGCCGATGGGGGGGTGTGCGCAGCGCAGAGCGGATGCAAAATGGACGGAGCGGTTACCATGCCCATTTTGCATCCGCAACTGGGAGCCAGGCTTTAAAGTTATCATGCTGTGGCTATTCTTTTAGAGCAGAAAGTAAACTGAGTTTCGTTCAATTTTTAACAATAGATTTGTTTTCATTCCTGTACAGGGGAGTACATTGCACTTTATCAGAGCCAGAGAGCCATCCTCAAGCAACGTCACAGAGAGAAGGAGGAGTACATCAGTCGGCTGGCTCAGGACAAGGAGGAAATGAAGGTAAGATGGAGATTTCACTGTTTGGCCAGGATATTATCTCCGGTTTATTTCATGTTCTGATCTTCTATGCCTATGCCTAGGCCAAGCTGCTGGAGCTGCAGGTCTTAGTCATGCGGCTGGTGGGCGAGAGGAACGACTGGTATAAGAAGTATGCAGAAGTGGCAAAGGATTCCAGGGAGGCGGGGAAAGCAGCGCTGGGTGCTGAGACGCCTGGAGATCTGGGAAGGACTGATGAGGAAGGTAAAGATGACTTGTCACTTAGAGGAATTCTGGACAAAACGTGTACCTGTTAACAGTAATATGCACAAGACACAGGCACCTGTGAACGGATGCTGTAAGGGACGTTGACTTTAAAAATGCAGAAATTAAACACTGTGGCCTCGATTCTGGTAGGGTTTTCAAACAAATTACCTCATGTATGGTAATTTCCTCATGCGGTAATGACCTTTAGCAATTCTGATAGGTTTTAGTCATGTTTTACCTCATGCGGTAATTTGTGTGGTAATTTGCATTCATTTTACTGAAAATAACTATTCTAATGGACATTCGGGGGCATGTTGGCACGTAATTTACCGTTTTTAAGACCTGCCTGTACCTGGTGATAAAGTCAATTTGTATGCATTTTGCAGCTTTTAGTGGAGTTCCTATTGCTGTAGTGGAGTTTCCTATTCAGGCTGTGCAATAGAAAAGATTAGTAGAAATAAAACTCCAAATATTTCCTGGATTTTGTTTTATAGGGGATGCCTATAAATATACTTTTCATTGTTTGCTACATAATCAAATACACCTTCCCCCTCTCAAAAAAAAATTAAATAAATAAATAAATCTTCCAAAGACTATCCTAACTTATGGAAGACCATTAAAGACTACTATTATTTATTTACTGCATGCTTACCGCTGAATTTACTGCATATTTTACCACATGTTCGGCAATGAGGACAAATCTTTCAGAATTGATAAAAAAAAACCACATGAGATATTTTACCGACAAAAAAAAAAATATTTGCCTCACATAGATACTAGAATTGAGGCTTGAAAGGGAAAAAGTGTCCCTATGGGGAACTTGCCTTGGGAGGGGGAAGCCTCTGTAGGATCCCCTATCCTCCATCTTCGGGGATCTAGCGCAGTCAGCCCCAAAAATCGCAGTGAGTGCTTCATCGTGCGGTAATCTATTACCTATATGTGCTCCTGCGCGGGTGCAGTAGAGTGGACCCAATCAGCCTCGGCTATCTCCACTGGAGCCTGAGCGGTAACTTGTACTGTGCTGTTCAAATCTTCCGCCGTGGGAGACTTTGGAAGTCTTTGGGAGCCCGAGTGCTCCCGAAGACAGGTGAGTGCGCAAGAGAGCATGCTCGGACATGCGAACTATGGAGCCGCCCGTCTCCGGGAGCATTTGGGCTCCCAAAGACTTCTGAAGTCTTATGCAGTGGAAGTTGCTAATGGAGGTGATGGCATTAGAACGAGGGGTCCAGGAGAGGAACGGGAAGGCTCTATAGGACCCAGAGCCTTCTCCTTGTCTAGGTAAGTATCTGTTTTTTTTCTTTCAAAATTGCTTCAGGCTCACTTTAACGAACAACTGGAGTGAGAAGAATATGGAAGCTACCATATTTATTTCCTTTTAAACAATACCAGTTGACCGGCAGTCCTGCTGATCTATTTGGCTGCAGTAGTGTCTGAATAACACCAGAAACAAGCATGCAGCTTATCTAGTCAGATATGACATTGTCAGAAACACCTGATCTGCTGCATGCTTGTTCAGGGTCTATGGCTAAAAGTATTAGAAGCAGAGGATCGGCAGGGCTGCCAGGCAACTGGTATTGTTAAATAAATAAAATTGTTTAAAAGGAAATAAATATGGCAGCCTCCATATCACTCTCACTTCAGTTATTTTTTAACATGGAAGAGGGTGCTGCTACATATTAAGTAGGGGTAAGAAGGGGTTTGGTATATGCACCTCAAGGAAAAATAAGAGTCTGGACTACTACGTTTTATTTTTAGAATCGCTGGGAAAATGGCTGAACATGCTGTTTACATTGAGTGTTTTCCATGCATTTAGATGGGCACAGAGCAGAAACTAGGAAACCTGTAGCAGTTACAGCCCTCATGCTTTGGAGGCTTGTTTCAAGTAGCTTCAAACCGGGGTTATACGTGAATTCACAAAGTCTGTGTCTAGCTAATTATTCCTCTTGTCCTCCTCAGCTCTGGAAGAAGTCAGCCTAGTGGACGATGCAGACCAAGAGAAAGTCCAGAATGCAACTTATTTATCCACAACACAAGAAGGAACAAGTGCGGCCCCAAGTACAGCAGATCCTACCGCCAAGCAGATCATGCAACTCCTGCGTGAGATCCAGAACCCACAAGAACGCAGCAATTCCCTCCTCCACAACCCCTGCATCCCTTTCTTCTACCGTGTGGATGAGAACGATGAGGTCCGGATCATGGTGGTCTGAAATAAACCGCAACTCTCATGCAATTCGCCACTCTTTTCGCACCACCTCCTCTCTGAACTGTGACTCATGATCTCCAACTGCACAGGAGTAGTGGTCACTAGGGTGGGGTGGGCTCGGAATGTTGCTGGTTCTACAGCTGCTGGGGAATATAGAGGCCTTGGGGGTAGGTCTTTTCCTCACCTAAGCGCTGGTTTATTGGAGGCTCTGTGATCATAGAAACATCATAGAAACAGGAAACTTGTCAGTATTTGAATTATTTGCCCCAGTATATCTACCCCAAGGGGGCTGTTATCCAATTTTTAAAGGCTAACAGACTGAGCGTTATTCCACATAACTGTACACGGCTTACTTAAACTTTAGCTCCTTGGGTTGAATAACACAATCTGTGCCATCCCAAGTCTTGCATTGTGTTTAAATGGCCCTAACACTAATTTAGTTTCGAGTCAGATAAGGCCAATAGAGGTTATCCCTCCTAGTAAAACCAGGTGGGATCTTGGTAAGATAGCGGTATTAGAGGAGGTACCAGAACGAATCAAGATTGGGAGGTAAACGTTGTAGTCCACAGTTCAGGTGACCAATGAAGGAGGAGTGTTTAAGGACAGAGATATGGAAGATTGTGCTGATGTAGAATACGTGTAAAATATTGTTCGAGGATGTCCTAAAGCGTGATAAAGGGATGTGTTTCATGAAGGTTCCATTTAACCTTTCGCTTTGGCCCTTGTTTTCTGTTTAGGGGCCTCGTATAGGGCAGCAGTAGAGTGATTTTTATTCATCCATTTTAACCACAAAATCCAATTATTTACCTTTATAGAAATGAACTAAGAAGCAGTAATAAGTGACTCCTGATTGGCTTCAGATGCCAACCCTGAGTCGTATAAATGAGAAATTCTCGGGTTTATTATTATTTTTTTTAAGAAGGAGCTTAATAGAAGTCATACCAAAGCCTGCGCGTGGTGATCTAATACACAGTGGTAGTTGTCGAGTTTCGTGTGTTGAGGAAGTTGACCATATATCCTAAAGTGAGCCTGTCTTGATAGCGGGATGGATGTTGAAATTGGGGATTCTATTCCTTACAGGCTGCTGGCTCTCATATTCGCCATTTTCACTGCTTAAATGGCCAAAGGGGCAGCAGGTACACATTAGGCATTATGACTTGCATGTATGTTGTGGATTGCAGTCTACTAGAAGCAGTACCGCTGTAGGATGAGCATGGTAGCCAGGAATCTAGTAGCATCTGAAAGCGAAGTCACCATAGTTCTGCCATGCCATCCTTATGTGAATGCACCCCAGAGACTGATCATCTACAAAGAATCTAGGCTGTTGGCTTGGGCCTGAAGAGAGACCAGGGGCCTGGTTGATGCTAACTCCACCAAATGATCGTCAAGTGACCACTGTGGGTAAGAGCTGATATCTTGCCTGGGGCCTCATTTCGCTTTAGTCGGTTTGTGATGTAGCCTTTTGGCTTGGAACTCATTTGTTAAAGGCATGAACAATCTAGACTCCACCTCCATAGTGTGTAGATGGCAGTATGTCCACTATCCTCCTTTATATTAGATATCTCAGGGATCACTGAGGACTTGCCTGTAACTTGAATTACTTTTAGGTTGGGTGGTGAAGCCACAGACTGCCTGCGGGGGAGCAGGAGCTCCATTCACAGTTGAGCACTATAAAGGAGAACATGCTGTAACATGGAGGACATCGCTCCTGGCTGTCTTTAGAAATTAGAGGCCTGGCTGTAATGCTGATGCTCTGATGCCCCTGCTTGCCCATCCTAAGTGGACTCATCTGTTTATAATTGGGCTTAAATTACAAGGGCACCTCCAGAGATCAATCATTTCCAGTGAGGACGTCACAAGTGATCAAAAAAGAAAGTACATTGGATTTATTCTAAGTGGATAGGATTTACCCACATCACTTGAGCTATATCAGATGACAGTCAGGGTTGCTGAGAGGTATGTGAATTAGTGGTTGACCACACAAGACTTCAATCACCAAACTTCTTATTTACGACCTTTTTCAGAAATCCCTTTTGTGTTTCAGTTTGATCCAGGCCAGGTTTGCATTATTTTTCCACTTCTTAAACCATTTTGAAATATCCGACCCAGTTTTGCTGGGGAATTAATGATGTCCCCACTGGTGATGGTTGATGGTCTCTGTAGAGTTCTAAGTAGTGTCTGTGTTCACATTCGGGTTATTAAAATTTCCGGACATGTGCTAGGGTCGGGGGAGTTCACTTATTTGGGCTTCATGGGACTCTCGTCAAGCACAACGTGAACTCCCCTTGACTCTGTCCATTTGTCTGTGTTGACTGTACTGTTCGGGTTTCTGAATTTTGATTACCTGTATTCGAACACCAAGACTTATCCTAAGTTAATCTAGCCCACTCAGCTATGTGATAGTCCAGCTATTAGTTCATGGTCAACCAACAGGCTGATTATTTGATCTGCTCATAGCGTGGACGGCATTATAGTGGTTAGCTGACCAGCTGTGTGTTTTTTAGTGAAGGAATATATGGGCTGTTCACTTTTTTTTTATTCTGCTGAGCACTTTCTTAACACTTCATATATCTCACTCTTGCTAGGAGTTTAAAGTCCCAGAGCATTGAAACGGAGTGTGTCAACACCGCATGGCGTTTTTTTTTTTTTTTTTAGTTTTTTTTTCTCCTCTGCCTTACGAATGGCTGTGAGTTTTATCCATTATCTGCAGTTGTCGTAATGAAATGCTACAAGAGCTAGAGATGATTGTGGGATGATGGAGTCGGAAGACCATCCCGTTGATCTTGTTCTAGCAGGAAGTTTGCACACATCACCTGAGTGGGTGGGGCTTGGATAGAATTCCCGCATCACTTCCTGAGTCCAGCCCGGAAGCGGTTCCTGTACATAGTGTATGAGTGTAACATTTTGTATATTCCTGGATCAGACGCTGGAGGTCCGCAGCATTTTCCGCTACGGGGATCTTGTACTATAATATGATGGGGCTTCTATAGAAGCTGGTCTGTCATCTTGATTGGAGATTTATTAATAAGGGCAGGGAGGGCTATTCTAATTTATTAGGTGATACTTAACAGGTCAGGGGGCTGCACTTTCCATTCTGTTGCTGAATTGATTTCATCTTGTTGGAATTAAATTTTGTTTCTTTCTGAATAAACGTATTCAGCAAATTAAACCTGACATTCGTGGTGTTTTATTAACACAATACTATCAAAGGAGAACTTTATTACTTATCATTAGGAATGGCCTTGCCTAGGGGAACTCATGGAGAAGCATGTGATCAGTTTGATCAGCTGCTAGATTTGTAAGGTTCTGATTTGCTGCGACAACTCCCTGGTTTAATGCACGATCATGACCAGCAAATTTGAGCTTTACAAATATCGGCTGATTAAACTGATTATATACTTCTCCGTTAATTCTTTTAGGCTCCTCCCATCCCAACCCATGCTCCCACACTTCCTATCCTTACCAGTGCTCCCACACCTCCCAACCCTACCCGTGCTACTGCACATCCCAACCCTACCCGTGCTACTGTACCTCCCATCTTTACCAGTATTCCTGTGCCTCCTATCCCTACCCGCGCTCCCATCCCTACCCTTCCAAAGGTTTATGAGAGCATCTGTACGGCGCACGCTCAAGCTTAAGAACTGCACATGCTCAGTATATGGAATGGCTCATACACAGAGATAAGTACATATGTGCATGCAGCTCCAACCCAGAAGCTATGGCAGGATCAGCAACATTTTAAAGATAGGAGTTTCCATACTGTATTGGCCAAAATAAATGAAACAGATGGAGTAATTCCTGCAGTAATTGCATGTAAAGCATTGTAAGAGGCCAATGGTGGTGGGGGTTCAACTTAAAATAAAAAATGGATATTGGGAGTACATGCTAAACACCTTTTTAGGCAGAACTATAATTACATACCAGGACTGTAGATAGATGCCCCTTAATGCAGTAGTGTATTTAGTCTAGGTTTGGTGGATCCGTTAGATCATCCCAATTGTGGATCCTCAAGGATGAATGGACATGCCTTTCGTGCATCCGATCTGTTGTGTTCTGGAAAAATGAGTAAAAAGCTTTAAGGCCTGAAACACACCAGAGGAGTTTTTCTGAGCGTTTTGAGTTTTTAAATCTGCTGCTAATGTTATCCTATGTGTCTGTGCACACTGGAGCAACGAGGTTTTGTAAAAAACCCCATAGCATTACATTGGGAAGAGGTTTTGAAACCTCTAAAAGCTCTTCCCAATGTAATGCTATGGGGTTTTTTACAAAACCTCATTGCTCCAGTGTGCACAGACACATAGGATAACATTAGCAGCAGATTTAAAAACTCAAAACGCTCAGAAAAACTCCTCTGGTGTGTTTCAGGCCTTAGTGTGGGTTTTAACTGCATAACCAGATGATAATAAAGAACTGTATTTTTGAAGTATTAAAGTAGACCTGACCATGCCTGGGAGCTGTGCCTGTTTCCGGGAAATAGGTTGCAGTTGCACTGAAAAATGATCAGGAGGAGGACAATTTCCGTAATGTCTTTTTCCTATAATCTGATGCCTCTGATGTCCCATCAAAGCGTTCCATCACTTGGCCCACTCTGATGTTGGCTTACTTGGACTACTTTCAGTGAAAAAGGCAGAGCCTGTCATGTCTGTTTTAATGCTGCCAGGATCTGTGGGTCTCAGGAGTAATGGCTTACCTGCTGGAGCATTATTCATTGGGTGAAGCTCTGCTCCCTCCATTGGCAAGACAGTTGCGACCATCTTTTTCAGATTCTTCCAAAGCTCTGACCCCCCCCCCCCTCTCATGTGTTGCCAAGTCTGCCTCCACCTTGGCAGCCACCAATTAGGCAGCGACTGCCAAGCTGGGGGCAAGCCGCGTCAACGGGGTGGGTTGCAGGGGGTGGCACGGAGCTTTGGAAGACTTAAGGTAGAAAAATGCCACGGCAGCTTTGCAGAGGAGGGAAGCACAGTAACAGGTGAGCGGTTGAATTATTATCCCTGAGACCTACTGATCCTAGCAGTATTGAAGTAAATCTGTAAAAAAAAAAAAAAGCAAAATTCAGATACCTTGGTAGAGGGAAGCCTCTGGTTCCTCAAGAAGCTTCCTATGTCCTCCTCGAGACCACCAATCCTGCCCTGGGACTCTCTGGAGGTGAACAGCTGCATTGCGCAGTAGCGCAGTTACTCAGGCTCAGTGAAATAGCGGATCCCATTTGTCTCACTACTGTGCAGAATCAGAATCACTGTATTCGCCAAGTGCGACAGGCGCCGCACCCGGAATTATTTGTGGACACAAGGCATATTGGCAAGTGCAACAGTGCAAGTAACATTACACATAGTACAATTTATAAGGAAACATTTCGACATAGCAAATGACACATAGAGCGGTTGTCGCTATGTTATGCAGAGCTGAACATGAGTGTCAGCCTATGGGTGCACGGTCGTCCTCTAGTGCCCCGAGGTGCAGAAGGGGATTAGGAGATGGCATTGGGGAGAGGGTCTGAGTTGAGGAGAGTGATCGCTTGAGGGAAGAATGTGTTCCTACGCCTGGTGGTTTTGGTGTAGATGGACCTATAGCGACGTCCCGAGCGAAGAGGACTGAAGAAGTGATTGCCAGGGTGGGAGGGATCGAGTGTGATTCTATTGGCCCTGGACCTCATTCTGGATGTGTGGAGGAGGTCCAAGGGTGGCAGGGGCGACCCAATGATCTTCTCAGCCACATTGATGACTCTCTGGAGTTTGAGCCTGTCCTTCGCATTTGCCCCCGAGTACCAGACAATGATGGAGGAGCAATGGACAGATTCGATGGTCGCCGTATAAAGTGCAGGTGCGAAGCGTCATGTGTACCGTATCCGTGCTCATTCACAGACAGGAGCATGGCTGCTCGCACTCCTCAACAAGCCCTTGTCAAAGCGGTTGGAGGTCCCATCGCTGGATTGGTGGAGGCGAGAGGGATGGTGGAAGCCTCTAGATTATCCAGTCTCCCCTCTACTGAGGTTACTATCCACTTGGGGCCTATTTTCCCCTCACTTCACATACAGGCTCTGACATATAAAGTCTCTGTCTTAAAGTGTCTTTTTTTTTCTTTTTTTCCTTCACTGGAGGTCGACTTCTACATGTGAAGGTTCCTCCTATAGATTGGGTACATTTTTGTGCTAAAACTGTGTACACTGTAGGAATGATCAGGGAGGTACTGATGGCGTCCATCCCCGCACTGGTATTTTATCAAATTTGAACACATTCTACATGTAACATATGTAACTTCCTGCTATGTAATGTAAGCTCTTAGGTGCCCATGTGGTTGCCTTACATTAGCAAAACTATTCAGAAAGTGTAAGTATGGAATACCTAACTGACAGATCAGGCCATTCCATTTTACACATCATCAGTACCTGATCAAATCGGTCCCATGCTACTCAATTCACCTTAAACAGAATTTATGCAGAAGAAATGAATCCTCTTTAGTTATAACCTTTGTTTGGAATGTCGCTTTCACTGCATACAGTATAGAAAATTGGCCATGTTGAAAGAGCAGTTAAGGCAGTGATTTATAAGTAGGGAGAAACCAGCATTAAATATAATACATAAAGCTGTAGGTGGTGGAGTCTTTAACCCTTAAGACTGCCAACTGTTTTTAAAAAGGCTACATGACCATGTCAATTGTTTGAATTGTTTATTCATCGTTTTGCCCAAATCTACATGTACAAAAGTTGACCTTTATCAGCTGAGATGCACACAAATTTATTGGTTGATAAGTATGCTAAAAAGTAAATTGACCAAATCGGTGAAAGCGTTTGGTCCATTTTCAAGCTGCATAGATTTTGCAGTAACATTTGCATAATTCTACATCAACTTAGAATTATTTGCATATTGTGGTGGGTTTGGGGGCCATCTCTGCTTAAAGCTTACCTGAGACGAGGGAAAAGAAAAGTTTTATACATACCTGGGGCTTCCTCCAGCCCCCTCTACACAGATCTCTCCTACGTCGCGGTCTAAAGCCTCCTAAATCTCGCGGTAGCAGCACTGTTGTCGGCACTGGCGTGGTGTGGCGAAGCACACTGCCCCGTCTCACTCCCACGGCTGGGAGCCGTCTGCGCAGTGGTAGAGGAAGAGGGCGTGGCCATGCATGCGCAAGTACGTCCAACTGGCCGCGGAGAACGGGGCTGCTACCAGGAGATCTAGGAGGCTTTGAACCGTCGAAATGGGGCTAGAGGAAGCCCCACGTATGTATAAAACCTTTTTCCCCTCGTCTTGGGTTCACTTTAAGCTCGCTGTTTGCTTCAGGTTCCCTTTAAATGGGTCTTGTAATGAACAGAATATGGAGGCTGCCATATTTATTCCCTTATAAACAATGTATGCTTTCTGGCTGTCCTGCCCGATTTTCTGCTTCTAACGTTTTAAGCCACAGTCCCAGAAATACTGTATAGATTAGATGCTTAAAAAAAATTGACCACATAATCCACATGCTTGTTCCACATTCGTGAGCAGAGCGAGAAATCACCGCCTTGTGCGGTGATTATGTTAATAAAAGTATCAAAATGCCCATTCATAAAAATTACCGCAAGCGGGATGCGGCTGGGGATTACCGCTACCTCGGGATGTAGCGATAACCATGCGGAACACGTGCAAGTGAATGGGACAGACCTCCCAAGCAGCAGCACTGGGAGGAGTGCACGGAGGGACTCCGGCAGCTTCCTACGTTTCCGCATGCCTTCCGCCAGCCTAGAGCGGGAGATCTCCGCTCTGTTATCGCAACTGACAACATTTTATGAATGACCACTCAGAAGTGTGAAATACCGTGCGCGGAGTTTTCCCGCACAGATTTCATTACCCGCACACACTTTCATGAATTGAGGCCTTTGTCTTTTCCTCTTTCAGCTGCTTTGGCTGCATCTGTGGACTTCACAGCACCCATAAATAACCAGCAGCGGGTTTTAAGGTAGGGGCATTAGAGGTAGGTTCTCACCCGCTTTTCCCACTGAGTGCAATCTTATGGAAATTATATATTCTACTTGCTGCAACAGCCCTAAGAAGAAAAAGTCACAAAGTAGATAACAGTCTAGAAGATGGAGCTCTTTGTCACGTGATAGACAAGACAGAAGTAGATCCCCCAGAAGAGATCGCTCTAGATCTCGTGACAGACATAACAAATGCGGGGCCTGCAACAACAAAGTTATACCCGGAAAAACAGTGTGTAGAAACTGCTTTGGTGAAATGTCAGTGGTACCTGATCAAACGCCAGTGGACGTCTCAGAATTAGTAAAGCAGGTGGAGCAGAAGTCGATGAGGGATTACATCACTTTCTTACCTCCGCAACAGTCTACATCTTCTGATTCAACATCTACACCTACTATTACACAAATGGTTGTGATGGATGAAGATATGCTCACTGTTGGCTTTGACTTTGCCCTGGTAGAGCCATATGTGTGTGCCTTAAGGGAAGCCATCCAGTGGGAGGATGTAGAGGAAAATACCAATGACAAAATGAAAAAGCATAATGAATACTATTCTCATTTAAAAAATAAATTCACTGATTTCCCTCTTATGGGTGAAATCTGAGATATTAAAAACGAATGGGAGAAGTTGGAGGAAAAAAAAACACTGAATAATCGCATTGCAAAACTATATCCACTAGAGGAGGAAAGTGCAAAGAAGTTGCAAAACCCTCCAATCGTGGATGCTTCTGTTATCAGGCTTGCTTGTCCATCCACTCTCCCTAGAGAGAATGCAGCTACCTTCTGTGATGGCTTCGAGAAGAAAATGGATACTGAATTGAAGAAAATCTATACAATCTCAGGAAATGCTACAAGACCAGCCACAGCAATCACATCAGTTGCTAAAGCATTAAGAAGCTGGACGGAAAACATTGAAGAAGCTATCCGCACTGACAAATAAGTAAGCAATAATCTCTGCCTTAGATGACCTTAAACTCACTGCTGATTTTGTAGGTGAAGCGGCGGTGGACATATGATGCACTTTCAGATTCATGGTACACTCAGTGGTGGCAAAAAGGGCACTATGGCTGAAAGCATGGTCGGTGGATCCTGCCTCACTCATAGAGTGGTGTAAAATACCATATAATAGCAAGAATTTATTTGAAAACAAATGGATGAAGCTATCCAGAGGGTGACCGGGGGGAAATCGGGGTTAATCCCACAAGACCGCAAACCTAAGAAGCAAAATTTCAACAGTCAAAATTTAGGAATCCCATGAGTTATAACCTGGTCGAGAGTACAGAAGGAATTGGCAAATTTCACTAAGTACCTTACAATGGATGACAAGACAGAAGACTGCGAGCACTAGTTAAACCCAACAAAAGCCTTTTTGATTGTGTGCCCATCCAAATTTGCCTGGTAGGGGCAGATTACAGCAATTCGGACAAGTTTGGGTGGAAAACATTCGCAACAAATGGATTGTAAAGGCTGTTAGAAATTTATAAGCAGTCCTCCAAAAAGCTATTTCACTCCGAGAATACCAGCATCAGCAAGCAAAGCAGCAGATCCTAAAAGATTACATCAATACCCTCCTTCTGAAGCACGCAATTGTTCCACTTCCAGGAAATGTTAAAAGGCAAGGGGCTCTATTCCCTGTTGTTTTTTCGTACTCAAAAAGACTGGAGCCTGGCGGTCGGTACTGGATTTGAGAAAGCTGAACAAAAAGATTCATCTGGGAAAATTCAAAATGGATACATTACAAACCATTGCACAATCAGTTCTGAAATCAGATTGGATGCTGCCTGTAGATCTGGAGGACGCCCATTTACACATTCCTATCCATCCGAAATATCAGAAATACCTCAGATTCGCAGTCAGCCATCTTCACTACCAATTCACCTGTCTTCCTTTTGGCATATGTACAGCCCCTCGCACATTTTCAAAGATCCTCCTTGCGGTAGTAGCCCTTCTTCGTGTCAAGAACTTAAGATTGTTCCAATATATAGATGTTCTACTTCTAGCACAAGATCCGATAGTGGTAACAGATCACAGAGAGAGTCTGATGAACACACTGGAACAACTCGGTTGGAAGATAAACCACAACAAAGTCAACGGATACCTACTCAGTCCATGGTGTTCTTGGGGGCACTATTCAATACTCTGGAGAACACTCTGAGTCTTCCCTCGGAGAAGATGTCAGCAATAATAGCAAAAACTCGACGGATACAAGCGTTGAAACACACTTCAGCGAGACAATGTCTAAGCCTAATAGGTTCACTGACGTCGACAATACCCATGGTCCGGTGGGCACATTGGCACATCCGCCCATTCCAATGGGGGTTCCTCACCCATTGGAAAAAATGGAACTCGAACAAATAATTCGTCTAACTCCTTTAGGCCCCGTTCACATCTGAGAGTTTTGCCGGCAATTTCGGCAAAACGCTCAAGCACTAGCGCTTTTTAAAGTGCTAGTGCCATAATACCGTATGGGCCCATTCTCACTTGGGCGATTTGCGTTCATTGCCGGCAATTAACGCAAATTGCCAAATGCAAATTTGTATCCTGCACCATTTTCAGGCGATTTCCAGGCGATCGCATTTAAAAGCTAATTGCGATCGTGAAAAAAATCACCAAGTGTGAATGGCGATTTTTTTCGCATTAATTGCCAGAAATCGTCAGAGCAAAACGCTAGCAAAAGCGCTAGCGTTTTGCAAGTGTGAATGGGCACTTAATGAAATGGTGGACTTGTCAATCCAACCTCCGGAGAGCTCATCTAATCCAACCCACCTCTCCGATAATCATTACATCAGATGCCAGTACGACAGGATGGGGAGCACACTGTGGACACCATACTACTCAGGGTCTGTGGAGGACCAGGCAAGTTCAGACACCAGCGAACATTCTAGAACTCAAAGCAGCTTTGTGTGCATTACAGAATTTCCAACAAATGAGTTAAGGCAACATTGTACTTCTGCAGATGGGCAACAAGACGGCAGTAGCTTATATAAGAAGACGGGGACACAAAGAGTTTGTCTTCTTCAGATAACAGCAGAGATATTCCACTTTGCAGAGAACAATCTTTAGGATCTCAAAGCAACCTATATACCAGGCCTAATGAATGTCAAGGCAGATTATCTCAGCAGACACCTGTCAGACAACAACGAGTGGACACTGGTTACCCAGAGATAGATCTGATGGCAACGAGTATCAACACCAAATGTGCAACATTCATCTCCAGGTTCCATTGCAGTCAAGCAATAGCAACGGATGTAATTACAGCAAAATGGGACTTCAACATAGGCTATGTGTTCCCACCAATACCAATGATTTACCAACAACTAACGCTACATATAAAAGAATGTGGAATAGATTTACTCAATATGCTGAAGTGGAAAACTTCGATCCTCTGACTCCGGAAACTCATCAACTAAAAAGTTTTCTTCAAAAGAGTTTAGAAAAAGGTCTGGGTTACCACTCTGGAGGTCCATATATCCGCAATCTCAGTGCTTACGGGAAAGTCTTGGGCAACACATCCTCTACTGAAAGAGTTTGTAAAAAGAGTACAAAAAATTAGACCGGCCAGAAAGAATATCTTTCCAAAGTGGGATCTTGTTTTAGTACTAGAAGCTTTGGCAGGGGAACCTTTCCATCCTCTAGAGCAATGCTCTTTATCAGGGCCGGGACAAGGTCTATCACCAACAGAGGCTCAGCTGCCCAAGTGCGCCCCCCCCCCCCCCTCTTTCATCGGCCACATCTCAGTTATTGTTCCTCTTTACAGGCTGGTGTATATAGTGAGCTGCTCCACAGGACTGCATTTGGCACGCAAACTGTAATCATCACAGTACTGGAGATCACTTGAAGTCTTTTTTTGCTATGAGTTTTAGGTAGCCAGGTATAGGTGCCCCATGGTTAGGTAGCCAGGTACAGGTATAGGGGCCCCCGAGTATCACTCCAGGTATAGGTTCCCCCAATATAGGAAGCCAGGTATAAGTGCCCCCAGATTTCATTCAGATACTTGATATTCTCCTACATCTTCAAAACATACTGGTACAAAAACATACAAGTCAACTGGATTCCCCCAAACAATCCTATAGTGAAAATATTAGTATATGACTATGGCAGGAATTAAATTGTGAGCTCCTCTGAGGACAGTCAGTGACACGACTATGTACTCTGTACAGTGCTGCAGAAGATGTTAGTGCTATATAAATACATAATAATAATAATATGTTAGGACATTACACTATGACTTTGGCAGGGATTAGATAGTGAGCTCCTCTGAGGACAGTCAGTGACATGACTATGTAGTCTGTAATGTGCTGCAGAAGATGTCAGTGCTATATAAATACATAATAGTAATATTGTAGGGTATTAGACTAGGAGTATGGTAGGATTAGATTGTGAGCGCCTCTGAGGACAGTCGGTGACATGACTATGTACCCTGTAAAGTGCTGCAGAAGATGTCAGTGCTATATAAATACATAATATTAATATGGTAGGACATTAGACTATAAGTATGGTAGGATTAGATAGTGAGCTCCTCTGAGGACAGTCAGTGACATGGCTATGTACTCTGTAATTCGCTGCAGAAGATGTCAGTGATTTATAAATACATAATAATAATATGGCAGGAGATTAGATTATGACTATGGCAGAGATTAGAAAGTGAGCTCATCAGAGGACAGTCAGTGACACGACTACAGTATGTACTTTGTAAAGTGGTGCGAGTGATGTATGTGACAAAATCCCTGGTGCTGTTTCCCCAAATGTATAAATGTGCTCCCATGTGTGCATTTATACATTACCTGTCCTGTGTCGTTTACCACATGGTGCCCATCCGTCTTCAGCTTCTTCTGTTCCATTTGTGGCTCACATGCCACCAGCATATAGTGTGTGATGGATGTGTGATGTCACGTGTGCTAAATGCCAGCAGCGTGTGGAGCGCAAATGGAGGAGCAGAAGACATATGGGCACCGCACGGTGGGCAACACAGAACAGGTTATGTACAAATACACACTGGGGGGCACATTGATACACTAGGGGGTGTCGCGGCGGATGCAGCAGAAGCAGGGGACTCCTCTGATTCCCAAGAGATGTCATGTTAAAATCGATGGTGAATCGGTCTGAGGTGTGTGGGTACCTGACAGATCTCTCTTTAATCAGATTGGATAAGAGAGAGATTTGTCTCTTAATGAAATCTGCTCATCATCGCTAGATGTATGGCTGCCTTTACTCTAGTATGGAAGCATTAGGACACTGCAGTGTCATTTCTGTAGGTTCAGGTCATTTTCAGTACTAGTAGGAGTGAAGTAGGGAGAAGCACAGAAGCCTTTACAGCCTACAGTCTCCCTTGCTTCCAGAGTTCAGGATGGAGGAAGGGTGCAGGGCTTTTCTCTCACATACACACACACACAGCACAAATACCTCTCTTTCCCTTTTAATGGTAATTTGCATATATTCAGCAGTGATGCACTGGGAGACATCTCAAGCTCACTCCAACCTGAATTATCGCAAATTCTTTCTGTTTTAACCAGCTGAGCGGTCTGGACGAGCTCAGCTCGTCCAACACCGCCAGCGGCTGCCGCTCAGGCCCTGCTGGGCCGATTTTAATGAAATAAAAAGCAGCACACGCAGCCGGCACTTTGCCAGCCGCGTGTGCTGCCTGATCGCCGCCGCTCTGCGGCGATTCGCCGCGAGCAGCGGCGAAAGAGGGTCCCCCCAGCCGCCTGAGCCCAGCGTAGCCGGAACAAAAAGTTCCGGCCAGCGCTAAGGCCTGGATCGGAGGCGGCTGACGTCAGGACGTCGGCTGACGTCGATGACGTCACTCCGCTCGTCGCTATGGCGACGATATAAGCAAAACAAGGAAGGCCGCTCATTGCGGCCTTCCTTGTTTATTCTGGGCGCCGGAGGCGATCGGAAGATCGCCTCCGGAGCGCCCTCTAGTGGGCTTTCATGCAGCCAACTTTCAGTTGGCTGCATGAAATAGTTTTTTTTTTATTTAAAAAAAACCCTCCCGCAGCCACCCTGGCGATTTAATCAGAACGCCAGGGTGGTTAAGAAAGCAAACTTTTGTTTTTCTTTCCCATTAGAATTCTATTCTCCATCAGCCAGCCATGCTTGACTGGGCGGCTTCCTGGGGGAGCAGCTGGATGACATCACTGACAGAAGTCAGCTAAGAAGAGTTAAAAAAAAAACAAAACAAGGAACTGTCTACCAATCTTACTGTCTAAACTATGTATGACTCCTTATTAGGTACACTCTTTCAGAACAACTGTGCAAAGAGCTTTTTATCTCCCCTCCCTTAACTGTGTCTCGCAGGACAGTGGAAAAAAAACACTTTTTTCCTTAACTGTCTGAGGATTGGAATGTCTTTGAAAGCGCCCCAGTCTGACCTGATGACCTGCCGCTCAGAGGCTCCCGCCTCTCCGGCCTCTGTGTTGTCCCGGCCCTGCTCTTTATGGAGAGATTAAAGACTATTTTTGGTAGCTATTTCTTCTGCTTGTAGAGTATCAGAAATGCAAACACTGGGAATAGATAAACCTTACCTAACCTTTTTTCCAGATCGAGTAGTCCCAAGACCAATTCTACAATTCATTCCGAAGGTCACGTCAACATATCATTTGAATCAGGAAAGGACACTTCTAGCTTTTCTTCAAGATGACTCCAGTCAAGCTCATCCTTTAGATGTGGTACAAACACTCAAACATTATTTACAAGTTACTAAAGACTTTCGTAAGACAAATAGATTATGGGCAGTTCCTGGAGGAGTAGTAATGTAGTTGGGAGTAGCGTCTTTTTTACATATATAGGTAAAAGAAAAAAAACCTTTCGATCCTTTTTCAGGTCATCCACTTCACCAGCTTACAAGCTTTATTTACATAGAAAGGGCCATGGAAAGAATTTGTGCAAGATCTTTGTGGTACAAAAACATCAAAAACTTTATTGACACAAAATACAAAGGGATTCGTTAAAAATCTCTAAAAGAGGCTCCTTGCAGATTTAGTAAATTCTTCCAATACAGGACAATAGCATCAGTAAGAACTTTTATTGTAGACTTAATGCAATAGTAATGAGGCAACGACACGCTCGTTTCGGGCGCACAAGGCCCTTCCTCGGGCTAATTGCACAAAGTGCTATCTACAAAAGAACACACAAATAGACACACATTAACAACATTAATATAATGTAAACACTAAGGGGGCACCTTTTTTCTTGTCTATCTATGTCTTCTTGACAAGCCTTTTTCTCTAGACAAGTGTGAAGACCCGTTTATATGGGCCTTGGTGTGCACACTATGTCGATGTACTTATATTTGGGATAATCCTCTGTGAGGTGTCTGGATTAGTGTTTACATTATATTAATGTTGTTAATGTGTGTCTATTTGTGTGTTCTTTTGTAGATGGCACTATTGCATTAAGTCTACAATAAAAGTTCTTACTATTGCATTAAGTCTACAATAAAAGTTCTTACTGATGCCATTTATTGTCATGTATTGGAAGAATTTACTAAATCTGCAAGGAGCCTCTTACAGAGATTTTTAACGAATCCCGTTGTATTTTGTGTCAAAGTTTTTGATATTTTTGTACCACAAATATCTTGTACAAATTCTTTCCATGGTCCTTTCTATGTAAATGTAGTTCCTGGAGGATACAGGAAAGGTGGACCAGCCTCTACAAGGACCATTGTATCCTGGCATGTTAAAGGGACACTTAAAGGGGAACTTCAGCCTAAACAAACATACTGTCATTAAGTTACATTAGTTATGTTAATTAGAATAGATAGGTAATATAATTTTTTGCCCATCCTGTTTTAAAAGAACAGGCAAATGTTTGTGATTCATGGGGGCTGCCATCTTTGTCATGGGGGCAGCCATCTTTTTGGTTGAAAGGAGGTGACAAGGAGCTGGAGACACAGTTTCAACTGTCCTGTGTCCTGATAACCCCTCCCAGCTGCACAAGCTAGGCTTCAAATGTCAAATTCAAAATGTAAAAAAAAAAAAAATTGCACCAAAACAGCAGAACAAGAGCAACAACATTAGAAATCCCATCATGCTTTGCACAGCATCAGGGGAAAAAAGCCCGGGCAGTTTTCTTCTGTGCAGCTAAAAATGATGCTTGGATAAGAGAAACAAAGTTCTGATGCTGTGAAACTGTTAAAGAAACACCAGGCCTTTTCAGTGCTGCTGAGTCGATTTTTAGTCCGGAGGTTCACTTTAAGCCAGAAAAAAAATGAGTTTTACTCACCTGGGGCTTCTACCAGCCCCCTGCAGCAGTCCAGTGCCCTCGCAACCACTCACTAATCCTCTGAACCCCGCTGCCAGCTAGTTTCGTTTTCCTAACTGTAATTAGCGCTATTGCGGGCCACAATGCGTTCGTAATGCGGCAACGCGTATTTTTCTACGCATTGCGGCCCGCAATAGCGCTAATTACAGTCGGGAATGCGGAGAAAGCTACGCGTGGCCAGTCCTGACGGGCCTGTCGCAAAAACGAAACTAGCTGGCAGCGGGGGACCAGAGGATTAGTGAGTGGCTGCGAGGGCACAGGACTGCTGCAGGGGGCTGGTAGAAGCTCCAGGTGAGTAAAACTCATTTTTTTTTCTGGCTTAAGGTTCACTTTAAAGCTATCCAATTATGCTATAGAACCTTAAAACTTCAACCCCCACAACAAATTGGGGCATATTCTACCAGAAGCGTCTCTACCTATTGGGCAGCTTTAAACAGAATTCCAGCTGATAAGATTTTCCAGGTGGCCAATTGGTCGGCCATACATACGTTAATGAGACATTACAGGCTTTATGTCATGGCCCAATCTGCAATATTTGGAAAATCTGTTCTGTCTTCAAATTCTGTGTGAAATGTTTAATTAAAAGTGTGTGATTAGCAGCATTATATTCTCCCTCCCTTCATTTTTTCTAGTTAACTCCTATGTGTGTGATGACATGAAGCATAGGGAATACGGAAAAATTGTTTCTTACCTGTCTGTAATTTTCCTTTCCCGATGCTTACATGTCATCACACACCGTCCCTCCCTTCTTGGTGGCTTTGGTGAGTCCGAGGTTACTAAGACTACTGGGGGGGGGGGCGCATCTGTAAGATTTATTCCTACAAGGTTCTATGGGGTTGAGTGGCGGGGCATCAACCCATGTGTGTGACTATATGGAAGCATCGGGAAAGGAAAATTACCGACAGGTAGGAAACCATATTCTGTAATCTGAAACAAGTATATGGCTAATCTTATAAGATTTGTCAAAAAGAAGATGCAGGAGAGGGCTGGCACTGTACCTATATCTGTCCTAATAAATTTCACTGGTAGCAGACGTCCTGGTGCCCGGCGCTTTTGTACTCCTGCCTCTTATAAGATTTGTGTCAGAAACACCTGGCTGATCTGCATGCTTGTTCAGGGTCTATGGCTAAAAGTATTAGGGCTGGTGCATTCTCAGGGCTTCCCATCGATCGCGATTCAGTGGGTGAAATCTCGCTGCAGTGTGAATGTATCTATAGGGATACATTAGGAGCAGCGCTTTGCTGATCGCTGGCTCAAAGCTCTCAAAAAGCTCGAGTGTGAACTAGCCCTTAGAGGCAGAGGAGCAGCAGGGCAACCAGGCAAGAAATAAAATGTCAGCCTCCATACAGTATTGAAATACGATAACAGAGGCGCCAAGTAGAATAAAATTGTTAAAAAGGGGGAAGTGGGTGGACTCACCTCCCTTCTGAAAAAAAGGCCGGACAATGGACAGGTTACTTACAGTCTAAAGTAACATTTATTAGTAACTCCAAAAGTGCAACACGTTTCACGGGTAACAGTCCCGCTGAGTGGGCGCTCTACCTGGTTCATGACCTGATTTTGCACCCTCCAAAAATTGTTTGCCTGAAACGGGACTGTTACCCGTGAAACGCATTGCACTTTTGGCGTTACTAATAAACGTTACTTTAGACTGTAAGTAACCTGTCCATTGTCCGGCCTTTTTTTCAGAAGGGAGGTGAGTCCACCCACTTCCGCCTTTTTAACAATTTTAACTAACTTTATTCTACTTGGCGCCTCTGTTATCGTATTTCAATATTATCTAGTCCACCCTTGGTGGAGGGGTGTATCCCCATTTTCTCCTATCTACAGAGAGCGACTTTTTAAACATGAGCGGGGTCAGGTTACAATTCTCCCCGCTGGCCTGTCCAGTAGTTGCCTTTGTGGCGACTCACCCTTGTGAGTATAATCATCACATTTATTCACAACAGATCTCCCCATATTGGGCTCTTGGATTCTCCCCCATTTTTCAAGCCTCTGTACAGTATTCTTCTCACTTGCGGTTACTTGCATTCCTTATATAGTACTTATTTTGCAAACTCTTAATAATAAATTGTTCCAGAACTTCATATTTGTCGTTCTCTAATGAAATAAAACTACTAAGACTTTTTTTTTTTTACAGAAACATATTTTATTCAACGCTCTGACAGATATCACAGCTAAACACCAGCACCAAATAACATCCTCCCCAGAACTGAAGCTCTTTATGTTCATGCAGAGATACAGAACCAGCTGCCTATTGACAGACATCCAATCATTTTCCCAGGATCTCTGTTCTGCTAAAGACTGAGAACCACATGGAAGCACACTGGCTTACACATCTCCAAGGTGTATAGTTAACTTTTCATATATATATATTTTGTAGAATTATTTATAATATATTTATATAAGGATATGCCACTACCACAGACGCAAGTTCCTTAATGTAACAGAAGATGATATTTGATTTTGCTTTTTTTGTTTTCTCTTTATTTTTCTTATTCACACCAATAATCACATTTTTGATAGGCGTGTAGCACAACCATTGTACAACAGAAGAGACAGTGTGGGAGGAGTCACACACTCCAACACAGAACAGCTACAGTAGGAAGCAGGCAACAGTCTGAGCCCAAGGAGGCTTACTGGTCATAGTTAGGCTTAGGACTCTCTGGCCTTGATGGGCTAACTCGGGTGGCTCTGATTGCAATCAAAGAAAGAGAGAGGAGAGGGAGGAAAAAGAACAGTCAGACAAAGCTCAGATAGAAAAGTACAATATTGAACAGTTATGTGTCATATAACCACAATAGGGTGTCCTGCTGTTGCCATCAGTGGGCCTCGTTGGCATTAAACCCATCGTGACAGAATTATGAAGGAAGAGTGTCTGACCACCTTCTAAAATGCCACCTGCCTGGTTGTAGTGATAATCATCTGGCTATAATGGGATAATATGGTTATCAAAAAATGTGTAGCTTTGGTGCCTGCAAATTAGCAGAGGATCAAATATGTAAGGGCTTTGATGGCTATTTCCTCAACTAAAAGGTAAAATATGTTTGCGTTTCGTGGTGCAAGACCACTTCTTCAGGTGAGGCGCCCCATACAGAGCAGCAGTAGGGTCAAAGCCTTCCTCATCCAATGACACCGATATCTCTATAGTGCATTTGACCTGAAAAAAGGGTCTTCATTGACAAAATGTGCTGTATATAATACAATGTTGACCCAAGTACCTTCTGGAACTTCTGGTAATTTTAGTGTGCCTTTGCTGTGCATTTTCTTTTTTTATTGTATATTTGTTGGGTGTTGATAATATAATCCCTTTATCAAAGTTTCAGTGATGCCTTTGAGAAGGCTTTGGTTACTTCAGCACTGGCTGGATTCTGGTCATAACACTTCTCTAAGGCCATCACCTGCTATAAGACTGCAGATCAGGTGTTTCAGACTTCAGCAGCCTGTCCTGATCTGAATGTTTGTTCCAGATTAGATTCTTGGGTTTATACACTTAACACCCTTGGGCTATCTTGTACTGCAATTCTTCTGTGAGCTGCCACCTCCTAATTTCATGTGTAGAAGGCCCCTATTCCGTGTACAGTAGCCTCTCTTCCAGGTGAAGTTCACCTTGTTTATCACCTTCCATCTGCTATTTTCTGCCCCCTTTTTAAAGCCTCTTCTACCATGTACAGCTGCCTCAGGCAGAACAGCTCAGCTAGGCTGTTATTATGCACAAGAGCCCACAGCACACCGTAGAGAGGTAAAAATATCCAGCAACTTTTATTGGCGCATCCAAGGAGACAGGTACAGCAGCTGACATCTTTCAGACACAAGAAGGTCTTTCTTCTTAGATGGGCCAATAAAAGTTACTGGATATTTCTCCTTTCTACGGTGTGCTGCAGGCTCTTGTGCATAATGTATGTTGCTGCCTTGTGGAGGGATGGCCAGGCACTATTGTAGCATGAGGCAGTTGTAAGCGGTCTTCTTGGCTGCTTTCCTCACCTAGACTGTAGTCTTTCTAGAAGTTTGGCCCTGAGAGTACCACAGTCCGGTAATCTGCATCACAGCCAGATAACCAGCATTTTCAGAAGGAGGTCAGTGATAAGAAGCTCAAAGTAGAACTTCAACCAAAGTATTTTAGGCTTGTATCCAAAACCAGAATTTTTATTACATTAAGTTGACAATCACAGCTTTTCTCTATGGTGGACATTGCAGTCAGATTATTCGCCACCTACGATTTTGGTTAAATTTGATGGAAATGGCCCTTACATGCCAAATTTCAAAATCTCTTTATTGGACCACATAAGCAGTCATACAAAATCCTCAACAGGTTCTGTCCAATCTGATGGGTATGGCAATTTCAAGGGTCCATCTCCTATAGGAAAATCTGCCATCTCAGTCATGTGAGTGCATAACTAACTGCCACACGGGTCAGTTATCTTCAGTAAAGGGCAATTGTAGCCCTTACCTGCATACAATTAAACTATTACACACATGCCTTTTTTTTTTATAAATGGAAGTCTGTGTTGTCTGAGGCAACCAATCAAATGTGAGGATATTTAGAATCTCGATGGCTGTGGAGGTAACCAGTTATCATCATAATGATGAACCCCAGTGGTTTGTCCAAAGCAAATATTGGCTTTAATTGTTACACTACTTGTACACGTTCCAGGAACCAAAAACATTACATGTAATCATCTGGCAGAAGTATGGAAGTGTTTGATTTTTGATCATTCCCAGACTTAAGGGAATGTGGCTGTAGTGTAGACTTTAAGCATCTCCTTTTGCACATGGATGACAGCTCTCATGAGTCTAATGATACCCATGGACCCAAGGGACCAACTGAATGAGCAGGAATTATCCTACATTCCTCAGGTTTTTCAGCTCACAGGCAAATAAACACAACCATTTAACTTTGCATTTGTGTTTATACCGAAGTGAAAGACGGGACACGCTGGTGAAACAATGCCAACAGTGCCATTTATCTCCTAGGGATACAAAAGCCACTAGGACCGGTTCTCTAACCTACTGGTTCAATCTTTCACATTGAGGTTCTTGCTAATCCAACTGCTGTCTATGGGCATCTTGGGTCAGTAGTCTGGAGATTTGGTTAATTTCCTGCTTGTTGGATGATCCTTCCACAAATATAAATGCCTTTTCTGGCCACAAAACCATTGGCAATCAGTTGAGGAAATCCATCCAAGGGAATCAATTCTACCTCTACAACTGGTTGCTTGTAGGACATCTCAACAGGTCAACAGAAACCCATAGGCATGCTGAGATTTCACAGTCTGACTACTGCTAGTCAGCAGACGAGGTCACGTTCATTTTAAGCCTTGAGTACCTTTAATCTTACCATTACAGCACTGTAATGACCCAATAGAAATTAACTAACCGTTGCATATATTCCTATTGTTACTTTTATAAGGTTAGACTGTGTTCTGGTAACAATGTGGGGCCAAGAATGACATCCAAAGAATCATTGAGTGCTGTCACATCTTACGTCTAGTGTACACAGGCTTTTGACATCAGTTTCTCTACAGTATGGCTTTTTTTCAATTTCTCCTCAGATTGCAATTTTTTTATGGCTGAGAATATCAACTTGAATAAAAACTTATGTCAAAAGCCTATGTCTTTGCATTGTTCCCTTAAAAGCAGAGGCAGCAGTTCTGTTTAGACTTCGTTGACAAAAGGCCTATCCATCCAGCAGGCACTGGGATCAGTCTTGAATTATCACACCAGGCATGGCTACAAAATGGCTGCCTCCACTGTGCAACAGATACAGTTGAAATTGTGATAAAGATGTGAAATGCCGTTTTTCATTCTATACAGTTTTTGTGCCCACAAATGACGTTCTTTTCAACGACACCGCTTAAAAATACATTTTAAAAAGTGGAAACCGTACAGCAGCACATCAGCATGACACATGAGGTAAAAACAATTCCAGAAGCTGACGGAATAGGCAGTGGCATTTGAGGGAAGAAAGCAAGAAAAATAAAGTCTATATAGCGTTCGACCAGACATTTCAGGTGTTTAAACATCACGATATGGAGCGGCAAAGGGACAATACTACACATCTGTACAATACAATACATAGTGACACTGAGCCAGTGTTTACAACACAGTGAAGTTGAGGGGACGCTGTCACCATGCCTGGAGAGGTGTGATGGGGGGCTGGGAAGAGGGGTGGTGGGGAGAAAGCTGTATTCGGCAGACAGGCCTCCAGTTATTAATCTAAGAGGGACGGGTCGGCAGGTCGGATAATGGTGGGTCGTGTAGGTGAAGCGGGAGCCTTCCTGCTGGATGAAAGTGGAAATAAAAACAGACAAGAAAACACAGAGCATGATTAGCATTGTTCATGAGGTGAGACAGCCAGCCCAGCATCCCCTGCCATCTGGAGCCATTTTATTTGATCTAGCCTATTATGAACATCACTTGGTATATATGGCCTTAAAATGCGGAAAGTTTTTGGTAAAATTATCATCTAAATTAGTCTGGGAAACTTCTCAGTTCATAACGTAGAGACTGATGCTAGAAATTATTTTTTAACCAATTTTTCATAGAATACAGAATTGCTGAGATGATCAAGTGACCGAGTTTCTGATTGGCTGGTCACCACCATCTATTCCTTTTCTCAATTCTACTTTCCTGTGTAGAGCTAAAACAGGAAGCAGAGGTTATATTGGATCACATGACCGTGACCACATTAAGTTCAGTGGAGTATCTAGCTGATACTGAATCTTCAGGTTCACCCAATTCAGAAAAGGATCCACCAACTTTCCCAAATCCATCAGTCAAAAAGAAAAACTAAAAGAAAACCCAAGGCAAAGCTTGGGCGAAAAAAATAAATACTTACCAAAGGAGAGGGAAAGCTCTGGCTCCTCCAGTGGCTTCCCATGCTGTCCTTCAGACCTCTACCGCTGCCTGGGACCCTCCTGCTCTTCAGAGCCGCACTACTCTTCTGGCTGGGCAGGCGTAGAACAGCCGTGCTTGTGTCTGAAGAGCGCGACCCTGATGTTAATTTAGACAAGCCCTTGTTGAAATACTTTGAGGGGCGTGCTCAAAAATAGGGGACCTGAGGATGGCATGGGAAGCCGATAAAGGATCTTGGGTTAGTATGAGTGTGTGTACCAGAAGTCCACCTCTGGTACACATTAAATAGGAATTGAACTGTTTACTAAGAGTATCCAATTTATTGCTAGTTGCATAGATATTACAGCTATGAAAGGTAATTATTTGCATCTCATTGATATCCCTAACATTCAAATTTCATGTAAATTATATGCATCTTGAAATGGGAAGAATCAGAATAACTTCCTGTTTGTTTTAACCACTTAAGGACCAGGCTCTTTTTTCCTGATCTGTGCTGCGTGGACTCTCCAGCCCACAGCACAGATCAGGTTTGCAGCATGGCGATCAGACTTCCCCCCCCCCCCTTTTTTCCCCACTAGGGGGATGCTGGGGGGGGGGTCTGATCGCCGCCGGCTATCTGTGATTTGCGGGGGGGGGGGGGGGGGCAGAGAGGGTGGAAATAGCTGCGAGCCCCCCTCCACAGCTATTTCCACCCTCTCTGCCCTTCCCTCCCTCTCCCTTACGCTGTGGGCTGCGCAGGACGGATATCCGTCCTGCGCTACCTAGGATAGGCTTCTGCCTATCAGAGGCCGGGGATCGCCGATCTCCTTTACGGCGCAGCTGCGCAGCAGCGCCGTATGATGTAAACAGCAGGGATTTCTTCCCCACATGTTTACATTTAGCCTGAGAGCCGCGATCGGAGGCTCACAGGCTGTTCACGGAGACACCCTCCTTGAACTGACAAGGAACGGCTGCTCCATGGTGACACCGCTTCGACCTGCCGACGCCTATCGGCGTTAGGCGGTCGTTAGGTTGGTCCAAGTTCAAAATGCAAATAATGTATATGAATTTGAATGTTGGAGGAAATTATTTGCATCTCAAATAATTTATCATCAATGATCTCATTGATCATCCCTACTGGACATAACATTTCAGACAAAGAGTGCCACCCCGGACCCTTTCGTGCTCCCAGTTCTGTATATAAGGTCATACCTGGAATTTTGTTTCCACACACAAACTGAAAAAATATATTAAAATAATACTTCAGATGAGAAAATCGTCCTAAACTGATCAATGCAAACCTCAATTGTTGGTACAATTCAACTAGAGTGGGAAAGGTGTATAACCGGAGCCAGGATCTTATTGCTTTTTACTAGTTGGGTAGATTTACCCAATTAGCTACATGCTTGTTTCTGGTATTATTTAGACACTACTGCAGCCAAATAGATCAGCAGGGCTTCCGGGCAACTGGTATTGTTTAAAGGGGAATAAATCTGGCAGCCTCTGGATCCTATAGAGGCTTCCCCCGTCCTCCTCCGTCCCACAGGGGTCTCGCTGCAGGTCCAGGAACGGCGGCTATGTAAATATTTACCTTCCCAGCTCAGGCGCAGTAGTTCGGCTCCGAAATAGGCGATCCCAGTCGGGTCCACTCTACTGCGCAGGCGCATGTCTCCTGTGCCTGCGCAGTAGAGCGGACCCAACTGAGATTGCCTATTTCTGAGTGGAAAGCTGCAAAAGTGCGCCCGCTGGAGCCAGGGAAGGTCAATATTGCACAGCCTGACACATTGTCGACTGTGCTTTCTATGGGCCAGTGCCAGACCGCCGTGGGACGGAGAAGGATGGGGGAAGCCTCAACAGGATCCAGAGGCTTTCCCCTCCCAAGGTGAGTACCCCCCAGGGGCATTTATTTTCTTAGTACAGAGTCTCTTCAAACTAAGGCTGAAGGGAAAAAAATAAAAAAGACATACTTGCCTATGGAGAGGGAAGGCTCTGGGTCCTTACAGTTCTCCTCACTGTGTCCTCATTTCCCCGAAGCTTCAGGAGCACTTCAGAAGTCTTTGGCGGCTCTGTACTGCACACGTGTGAGTGCATGAGAGAGGGCACTCGCGTATGCACAGGACGGAGCGGCCGTCTTCTGAAGCCCAAGTACTTCCGAAGTCTCCCGAAGCACCCCAGAAGCGGAAAAGAGCAGTCCACGGACCATAGGTCGTAGACTATCGGGGAAGCATGCAGGGGAATGCGGGTACCGTGTGGAGACCATGAAGACTCTATTGGACCCAGAGCCTTCCCTCTCCTTAGGTAAGTATTTTTTTTTTTTATTTGCTTCAGAATTCCTTTAAAGCAGCAGGGACAGCCATACTATACCAGGAAAAAAAATATAATAGATAAAGACTTGTTCTACTTACACAACATATGTATAGTACTGTCCTTATTTTGATTTCATGCATTTTCTATAGTAAATAAAGAGAAAACGGTTCCTGGCATTCTCCATTCTGACTAAAGCCAATCCTGATGTCATTTTCTCCCTTACTCTTTTTTTTTTTTACTCCTAGAAACTGCACTGTCATATCTAGCTTGGTTTTTAAACATGTGAGCAAAGCATAGATCAGATTTCAGTCGCTCCACGCTGAACTGCCCTCAGCCAATCAGTGAGGAGCAGAATGTGGGAGGGGTAATGACAAGCTTCCTTCTTGTCAGCAATGTACCAAATAGAGCCAGACTGACTGAGATATTTATTACAGCAGAAACATTTATGATTGCATTTGAATGCTTGTAATGCAGGGTAAGGTTGTAGGCTGCATAATAAACAGCTCAGTGGGTAAATGGAATTTGATTTTGTGGCTGACAATCCCACTTTAAGAGACTGAGAAGATTCCCAAATGTTCTGATTAAGTTCACATTAAAGGAAGCGAGGCACAATTTCCACAACAAAGGTGCAGCAAAAACGAAAATAGAAAAATACTGATTTTCTTAGCCTTCCACCATTCTCCAAACTAATTATCACACTTCCCCTTTAAGCAGTAAAAGGTCATATTTTGCTCTGTTCGTGTCAGGTTTAGTAGGGCTGACTGTGTGAACAACAAAGAGCAAGCACAGGAACACCACAATACTCGCCACTACTCCAAAAAAGCATGCTGCCATTTATACAGGTGTGGTGTGAGTGGAGGTGATGGATTTAGGAAGAGCCGACAGAAGATCTAAGAAGCAGAATTTTGAGGGACAGGGTGGGGATGACAAGAGAAGAGTGACTAGAAATGACCGTGTGTGAGGAGAAATGATACTGAGACCGTCTGAGGTCACTGCATAATTAGTCCGAGTTGCCAGGCACAGGTACTTTGTAAACAAGCCTAGCATGCCAAAACTGAGCACACCATTACAGCAGTAGGGAGGAAATGATCAGTAGGGATGAAGGAAGGAAGAGGAAAGGAAAGAGGTGAGGTACAGCGAGGAAGAGAAGACCTCAGGTGTGGGAGTAGAAAGAAAGGAGATGAAGAACCACCACCAAAACCTAAACCACATGAGAGAGGACAACCTTAAAGGGGGAATATATGCTTATTTTATTTCTTCATTAAGTTTAGCACAAAACATAATAAAATATTAGCATGAAATATTACAAATTATTTTAAATGCTTTACCTACTCTTCCACCTGTAATGTTTTGCGAGCAAAAGAGAGGGTTGCAGAAAACAAGTTTCAACAGCAAAGTCCCCAGACTTGGAGACTGATAACTAGGCTCTATTGAGTATCCATGAAGCTGTGTACTGAATCAGTCCCGGTCTTTCTTGTACAGAGATGGCTATTGAGAGGCTAATAATTAGGTATTAGGCCCATCAAATTCATCACAAAGGACTCAGCCACACTATAAGCGCTTTTCTGAGCGCTTTGTGATTGGTTCGCACTTTCTGAGCACTTTTTAAAAATCATTCCCATTCACTTATTAAAATCGCGGTAAAAATCGCAGTGATTGCGTACGTGAAAAATCGTGAATCAATCACAAGCTCTCAGAAAAGCGCTTAGTGTGGCTGAGCCCGAAGTGCATTTGAATAGTCCATTTTTAAGTTGTACAATCTACATTTAATTTGCACCCAAAATGGCCATTGACCATCTTGTTTTTTTTTACCAGTCAAACCAACGGTTGGAGCTCTAAACAGAATACAACAACAATGTAAACACCACTTGAGAGAGAGATGAAAATCACCTCAAAGGTTAACAGAGACAAAGGGAGCCCAAATGGTGCAGTATTGTCACTTAATTTGCAAGTGTGTATTTACAAGAAAAATACCTACAAAGAAGGGTTGCACAGTGGGCAACCAACCGAGCTAGCCTGTCGAAAATCTGTCTCCATTCAGATATCCTGGTATTGATCACTGGATCCATACCAGGTAATCAGTGGCTTATCTCAAAAATGACACAATGAATACATCATAAAAACTTTAACACGTTTAATGGCCCATACTCACGGGCTACATTTGTGGCCTGTCGCCAGCACACGTGAGCGTGTGCGCGATAGGCCGGCGACCGCTCGTTGCCAGGTCCCTCCGCGTACACACGCGGAAGAGGGATCAGCTGTGCGACGGAAGCTGTCGCCGACGTTCCTCCCCCGCCGCCGGAAGCTCCGTGTTCTGGCGAAAGGTTGCTGTCGCTAGTCCGCATACTCACGCGGACTAGCGACAGTTGCGGCGGCAACTGTCGGCAAGGTGATTGACCGCGCCAATCGCCCGGCGACAGCAGCGACGAACGACTGTTCGGGGTGCGCGCCCGTGTTGCGCCTCATACTCACGGACGACCTGTCGCCGCAACACGCGCGCCACGTGTTGCGGTGACAATTTTAGCCCGTGAGTATGGGCCATAAGGCTAGCGATGCATTTCGTGAGACTGAATGATCACTTCCTCAGGCCCGTAACAATGCCTATTGTGAAAAAGAGCTGAGTTTTGAGGTGCTCAAAACTCATCTCTAACCACTCACATGCCTTTAGAATTGGACCTGTGCCAAGCATATGGGCCAGCATTTTCATGGTTTTAAAACTACTTCAATTGTGCAGTGGTCTTGTCTAGTACTTCACTGTGCCTATACCTGCATTAGGCAGTATACAGTATGTACCCTGTTTGTTTCTTACTTTGTACAGCACCATGGAATATGTTGGCTATTTATTATTATTGATTTATAAAGTGCAAATCCAGAAAAAAATATTTTAAGCTTTGCAAAGCATTGAAATAAGTTAAACCCTGTATAGGCTGGGTACACACATAACGTGAAAGGTTGCGTTTTATACCATGTTTTATGTTAACATTGTGTGCGTTTTTGCTGCGTTTGCGTTTAACGCAGATGCGCTTTTCAAGCGTTTTGCTTGCCTTTTATTGTGTTTGCGGTTTCCATATATTACACGCACTCGTGTTTTGTATGCATTTTTATATTTATATTTATGCAAATCACTAGGAAGACAACAGGAAGTGGAAATACATCAGAAATCTAAGAAAAACCCCCAATGCATAAAACAGCAATAAAAACGCATACATTGCATTTCCATTGACTTTCATTATGTGCAATTTTTGATGCGTTCATGCATAATATACAACAAAACTAGCGATTTTAAAACCGCCAAAGTACAAAATGCATACCCATGCGTTCTTTTTATGAGGCCCATTGAGTAACACTGGTGCATAAAACGCAGCGTTTTACGCAAAGCTAGCGTTTCTGCCATGTGTGCACCTAGCCTTAGGGTTTTAACTATTTATGCCATGATCTGGATAGCGGGGAGTCCTACTGGGATGGGAGGTCCATCAAACCTCTCTCAACAGTCCACGCAATGCCACAAGAGCTTCCCACACAGGACTCAACCCCTACACAGATAAATATCCAACTTCTTATTGCATATTAACTTCTTGAGGACTGCGGCACGCCAATGGGCGTGGCCGTGGTGGCAGCCCAAGGAACGCCTAATGCCGATCGGTGTAAAGTCCTGTGGGTGTGATTTGCAGGAGATTGCGTACACGTTGATAGAGCTCTGCTCTGTCAACAGCCTCCCAGTGGCGAGGAGACTGTTAGACGGCGAAACCGCCGTTTATTTACTGTGTACAGCGCTGCGATCTATGGCAGCGCTGTACTGGGGACAGCCATGTGACATGCCTGTCCCCCGGGGCGGCAAGACAGCAATCCGCTGTCATAGGGTGAAGCCTATGACAGCCGACCGCACTGATTGGCTAGCGGGAGGGAGGGAGGTTTAGTAAAATAAATAAAAAAATACACATTTTTATAATAATAAAAATAAATATTTGTTAAAAAATACATAGACACTGGCAGGGATCAGACCCCACCAACAGAAAGCTTTCTGTTGGTGGGCAGAAAAGGGAGGAATCACTTGTGTGCTGAGTTGTGTTGTGTGGCCCAGCAGCAAGGCCTTAAAGCTGCAGTGGCCCAATTTGTGAAAAATGGCCTGGTCTTTAGGGGGGTAAGGACCGGGCTATGTTTTGGAGATCTGTGCTGCGTGGGCTCTGCAGCCCGCAGCACAGATCGTGTTAATGGCAGGGCGATCAGACTTCCCCCCCCCCCTTTTTTCCCCACTAGGGGGATGACCTGCTGAGGGGGTCTGATCGCCGCCGCTCTGTGTGGATGAGCGGGGTGGGCTCCTCAAAGCCCTCCTCCGCAGCGGTTTCCGCCTTTCCTACCTCTTCCTCTGGCTGTGATGTGCGCAGGACAGATATCCGTCCTGCGCCTGAGGGGATAGGCTTCAGCCTATCAAATGACGGCGATCCCCGGCCAATCAGAGGCCGGGGATCGCCGATCTGCCCTACGGCGCTGCTGCGCAGCAGCGCCGTTTTGATGTAAACAGCGGGGATTTCTTCCCCGCGTGTGTACATTATACGTGCGAGCCGCGATCGGCGGCTCGCACACTGTTCACGGAGACACTCTCCGTGAACTGACATGGAAAGGCAGCTCGAGCGGCCATTTCCATGTAAATCCACTTAAGACCTGCCGACGCCTATGGGCGTTAGCTGGTCCTTAAGTGGTTAAGCCCGTGGTCCTTAAGTGGTTAATACAAGGAACCGAAGTATGTCATATGACATCAGAGCTTCACGGAGGAACGCTGGAGAGTAAAGAAGAGGGAGCAGAGCCGCGGCGACATCGATGTGTGTACGCTGCACTGCTGCTCTTATTAACAGGTGCCCCGGGGTTATATGCAACCTTGTTATGCCCTGAGAGATCCTCTCTCACCTCTTGTTCCTGGTGCTACCATGATTTTAATGTGAAGAAAAAGAAAATGACAGCAATAAACGTTTAAAGGGACCCTGTTGTGAGGATAAATGTAGTTAAATGACACACAGCCCTATGTAGGGAACTGACTGTACTTACATAGATCAGTCCAGAATGTGAGATCACTCTCCACCCATCTTCCCCATTACCAGTAAGAGAGTACAGGCTGGCGAGGGAGATGGGCAGAGCTACACACTACATCCAGGTCAAGCTGCATGCCACCATGTTGATGGTCAGATTTGCATGGAGTGTGCATGAAGGGATACTATACCATTGCAGATCAGGTAACTGATGGTGCTGGATAGAAGTATAATCAGTGCCCTACATGGTGGTCTGTGTAAGATCACCAGTGAGTACTTCTACTGGCCAGAAGATGTCACATTGAAGAGCTACATCTCCTATCATGCAATGCGGCAGCTGGAAATGCGAACAGGCTTACTATTAGTACGCGAACAGTATATAATGCGTGGACTGGTAACTTAGTTTGTTACAATGACCGCAGGCATCTCATTGATGCTGGCGATCATGGATACCCGGCACTTAGATTGATGAATGAGAACTATGTTCCCATTCACTGATCTCCGGGTTAATGAGCGGTGATGAGTACCCGCGCAGGAGCCGTTTGTTGCAATACGCATGTCTACGCCTCTGTGTAGATATACTGCCAGCAGCTACCATGATGATAGCGCGGAACTGGAAGAAACCGTCGGTCTCCATTAACGAGGTAAATTATTATTAATTCCATAATGGTAAATGAAAAGCTCACTAGTATCCTTAGGGACACCCAAAAAAGATTTGAGAAAATCTGGGACCCCTGGATTCGCTGGAACATCCAAATATGGAGACGTCTTCAATCACAAGACTGTAAGGAGGATCCCTACCTATGTTCTCTTTCCTTTTCTCTCTCTCTCCTTGTCTCCTCCTTCTGTTCTCTTTTTCTTCTTCCCTTACTTCTCTTCTTCATTCTGACCACTTACCTCTGAAGCCTACGGTTATAACCGTTCTTGCTTCGCCTGCCCACCGCTGGGTGACAGGTGCTTGGGAATGAAATTGCACGATCTGGCTTAGTTCAGGCCCACCTTACCCTACACCCCATACCTCAATTTGCAAGCCCCAGATAGTTGGACATAGTCCTCTGAGGGCTCATAAGCATTTCTCTGACAGTAACAGCCCCTTTTCAAGTTGCACTAACCACCATAATGTCACAGTACTGGTTATTATACCTGTCCTTATCCCTCTAAGTGAAATGTATATGCTAAGAATAACTGTACAAGCGGTTCCCACTACCCTTCCTATGTTGAAGCTGTTATTATGTACTATTTGTTTTGTTAAAATGAAAATTACAATAAAACCTTTGAAACAACCCAGTACTGGGAACAGGCTCATAGGACTGTATGGGCAGTGAGCTGGCATGCAGAATTATTATTATTATTTTAATATTATTATTATTTTTTGAATTTATAAAGCGCCAACATATTACGCAGCGCAGAATCATTCACAACATCAGCATAACTGAGCAGCGCACACACACACAACCCTCCCCACTCTGCTGTTGTGGGTTTTTTTTTATTAACCCATTCGCGTTCCGTCGTTTTCACGTGATAAATGTTCACCTCCCATTCATTAGCCTATAACTTTATCACTACTTATCACAATGCACTGATCTATATCTTGTTTTTTCCGCCACCAATTAGGCTTTCTTTGGGGGGTACATTTTGCTAAGAGCCACTTTACTGTAAATGCATTTTAACAGGAAGAATAAGAAAAAAATGGAAAAATTCATTATTTCTCAGTTTTCAGCCATTATAGTTTTAAAATAATACATGCCTCCATAATTAAAACTCACGTATTGTATTTGCCCATATGTCCCGGTTATTACACCATTCAAATTATGTCCCTATCACAATGTATGGCGACAATATTTCATTTGGAAATAAAGGTGCATTTTTTCCATTTTGCATCTATCACTATTTACAAGTTTAAAATAAAAAAAAATAGAAATATTTCATCTTTACATTGATATTTAAAAAGTTTAGACCCTTAGGTAAATATTTACATGTTTGTTTTTTTTATTGTAATGTTTTTTTGTTTTTTTTTATAGTAAACATTTTATTTGGTAGTTTTGAGAGGGTGGGAGGTAAACAATAGATTTATAATGTAAATGTGTGTTAATTTTTATTTTTTTTTCCTTTCAGGTGTAGTATTACTTTTTGGCCACAAGATGGCGGCCATGAGTTTGTTTACATGATGTCACTCTAAGCGTAGCACACGCTTAGAGTGACGCATCGGGGAGGGAACAGCCAGAAAAAGCACAGCTTCCGAGAGAAGCTGTCGCTTTTTCAGCGGGGGAGAGGAATCAGTGATCGGGCACCATAGCCCGATACATTGATTCCGTGGCTACCGAATCCGCGGCCGGAAGTGCGCGTGCACGCGCCCGATCGGCCGTGGTAGCGCGCATGGTTCCTGGACGTAGAAACTACGTCCAGGAACCAAAATAGGTTAATGAAATAAAATCTGTTCCACATATATTTAAATTTGCACACCTTTGCACACCAAACACTTATATACACAGTGATTGTTTCACACAACAATAAAAGTGCTGTCACTACTGTTTCAAATGGGAACTCTTAGGCCTAGTGCACACCAGAGCGGTTCGGCTGCGTTTTGCGAGTGGGTAATGTATTTCAATGGGCTGGTGCACACCAGAGTGGGAGACGTTTTGCAGAAACGCATACTCCCGGGTGAGGCATTTTTTGGATTGTGGATGCGTTTCTGCCTCAATGTTAAGTATAGGCAAAACGCAAACCGCTCTGAAAAACGGCAGTTCAGAGCGGTTTTGCCGGCGTTTTTGTTACAGAAGCTGTTCAGTAACAGCTTTACTGTAACAATATCTGAAATCTACTACATCAAAAACGCTTCCCAAAACCGCAAAATGCTACAGAAAAAGAAGAAAAAGCGTTTCAAAATCTGCTAGCATTTTGCGGATCTGCTAGCGGTTTTTGGTGTGCACCAGGCCATAAAGTGGGATTGAGGCTGGTTTCACAATAGGACGTTGCGTTAGAGGGGACGTTAAGGTCGCATAATGTGCCCCTAACGCAACGCCTTGTGGTGTTGGAGCAGGACGCTACCAATAGCCGCGTTACAAGCAGCTCTTGGTGCGCCTGCTCTGTCGGAGGCACTGCGGAGACCACGTGAGCAGAGCTCTCCGCATCACGTGGTCCCACCAGCCAATCAGCGGTCGCTCCAAGAAGAAAACACTGCAAGTGCAGTGAATATTAAGTAGCCATGTGCCTGGCTACGTAGCGGCCTCTCCCCGCCTCCTCTCCGCCCCCAAAATAAAAAAAAACCACCCGTACTGAGCATGTGCAAGCAGTCAAACGCGGCTCTGCCGCTTAGAAAGTACTGCATGCAGTACGTTGTCTGGTGGCGCAGTGTTACTATGTAACGCAACGTGGGCACTGTGAACAGCCCATTGATGTTTCATTGCTGTGCGGTGGGCTGCGTTACAGGCTGCTCTAACGTGCGCCTGTAACGTCCCACTGTGAAACCAGCCTTAAAGGTAACCTGAAGCAAGGAAAATTATTTAAAATAAACACATGACGTAGCTGCAAATTAATATTACACACTAACCTCACCGCCAGTTCCTCTCAGAAGCTCGCCATTTTCTTCTTACAGTGATCCCTTCCAGTTCTGACAATATTTTGTCAGAACTGAAATACACCAGTTGCTGTCAGTTATATATCAGCAGCTGTCAGTTACAACTGAATGAGCAAGGTAATGTCCATGTTTCCCTATGACTCAAGTGGGTGATATTACAGTTTAACAATGTGCTGACCAAGAAGCTGTTATGGGGTAATGGTCATTTTTAAAATGGAGGACGGAGAAATCCATTGATCACAGTGGACGAATGGGACGCAGGAGAGGAGAAAGAGATTGAGTAGTAGACTACACAGGAGGTAAGTATGACCTGTGTATGGTTATTTTGATTTTTTTATTTTCCGTTTAGGTTCTCTTTAACTACCTAAACTTAAATTACTCTTTTGTTACATAAAAGACCATTTGAAGGTGCATACATTTAAAAAAGGGCCAGCAGTAAAACAGGCGCAAGAGATAGGTAAGACCTCCCCCCCCCCCCCCCCTGGTGGTACCTAACACTAAGAATCCCTCCCCCTGTTGCTACCCAACCATAATGACCGCCTAGCACTGCCTAACCGTAAAATGCCCCTGGTGGTGCCTAACACTAAGAATTTACCTTCTCCATTCTACCTAACCATAAGGACCCCCCAAGTGCTGCCTAACCCTAAAATCCCCCTGGTGGTGCCTAACACTAAGAATCACCTCCCCCCCATGTATCTAACCATAAGGACTCCCTTAGCGCTATAACCCTAAAACCCTCCTGGGGGTGCTAACACTAAGAATACCCCCCGCCCTCATGCTACCTAACCATAAGGACCCCCTAGCACTGCCTAACCCACCTGGTGGTGCCTTACCTTAAACCACGAACCACCCCTCCCCTCTATGCCTAGCACTAAGGACCACTACCTGCCAACACCTAACCCTGAAGCATAACCCCCTCCCCCCAACCACCACCACCTTAGCTTATCCACCAATATTTCCAGCACCGCCATAAGCAGCAATGTTAAAAGCTGGACATAGTGGCTATACCAGTGCCCAAATTACCACTGATAGCAGCTATTAACATATCTGCCTATGTTGGCGCCGTTCTTATCATGGCGCCTCTGGTGCCCTTTTAGCCTGTTTTTACCTTTGACCAGCAGACAATCGAGAGGAAGGCTTACTGCGATATTCCCTCCAATCACCCTCCTATTCCCTCCTCTTCCTCGCCCCATTGGGGAGTAAATGGGGATGGAAAAAAAAAGGAATGGGAGGCACCATCGCAGCAAGCCTTCCTCTTCCTATCTGCAAATTATACTTAAAGGACAACTGAAGTGAGAGGGATATGGAGGCTGCCATATTTATTTCCATCTAAGCAATGCCAGTTGCCAGGCCCACCTGCTGATCCTCTGCCTGTAATACTATTAGCCATAGCCCCTGAACAAGCATGCAGCAGATCAGGTGTTTCTGACATTGTCAGATCTGACAAGACTAGCTGCATGCTTGTTTCTGGTGTTATTCAGATACTACTGCAGAGAAATAGACCAGCAGGGCTGCCAGGCAACTGGTATTGATTAAAAGGAAATAAATATGGCAGCCTCCGTATACCTCTTACTTCAGTTCCCCTTTAAGCCACAAGTTACATTTTTAAGGCGTGCTTAGTAATGGAATTTAGCAGAGAGGAGGGTTCCACTGAACTATTATTGACATCTGCATCCCTTATGGGCAACTGTAACCATTCTCCATTTCATTCAAAAGCTAAAAGCAAAAGGTCTTTATAGCCGTTCCACATTCAGCTATCCAGGGAACGAGTCAGTTAGTTAAAAAGCAGGCATGATCAACATGCCCTACCTCAATTATCCTACAGGAGAATTAACAGAGATTTATAAGAATGATTTCATCCAGTGAGCAATTTCTAAAATTCTAATTGGCTGATTACGATCACGTGATAATTTCTTACTTCTGCCTCTTGTGTAGAGTGAGGAGGAGCCAATACAGACTTATAAATAAATCTCCTGACCACATCAATTATCTGCTTATCCATGAATTCTCTCATAGAATTCATGGATATAGGAGGATATGTGTAGGTAAAAATTACCGAGCGCTGTAATAACAGTGCAGAAGATTTGGGCATAGCCAGTGTCACCATAGGCTGTAATAGGAATTACGGCTATAGCAGCGCACAGTGAGTAACTTTGGCGTCGTCAGAAGACGGAGCTGAAGTTACTTTTAAAACACTGTAATTCGGCCTCCTGCAATAGCTGGAAGACTAATTACATAATTCCCCACTTTCCACGTGGACCTAGAGGGGGAATAGTATTTAACGCCGCCGGGAACTTGTGCAGCAGCAGGATAAGCCATACACCGGCTGTATCCTGCGCCCAAGTCTCCCAGCGGCGATTTCATATGTATGCAGAATTACCACCTCTGGCCAAAAGCATAGTGCAAAGTGCTGCCCACGAATCAGGATTCATATTTCCACAATACAATTCTGGCCAGGCGAAAGCTGATTGGTGGCCAAGATTTCCAGCACTTTGCCCACCACCACGCTTTGTTAAACAGATTTACTAACACCACCGTGAAGCATCTGTATGGACCTGGTTTGGAAGCTGGTGGTGACGCTAGAATAGAAACTGCCTGGCAACTGGGTAAGAAACAGCAAAATGGGTGGGAACATGTGCACCACACACATGGAGATCACATGACTAGGAAGAGGAGGCACACAGATCACATGACTGGAAATGCGTGACATACCGTAACGAGTGTTCCTCATGGGTCACTGATAGTTATTCTGAAAAATAACATGAAGTCAGAGGCTGAGAGCAGCCACAGCTATAAGCATGTAAGGGGCACGTATACATACACAGAAATATGGCTGACTGTGGCACATATACATACAAGCGTTACATTAATATCCAGCCGCAGCTTACTTGGTCTTAGCAGATTGTCAGAATGGAGATTAGAACATGCAAATGCACACACATTCAAGTCAGAAATAGAATAGGTTATATGTGACACGTATACACAGAAGTGAATGTGGTTATTTAAACCCCAATATCAGGCACATATCTAAATATAGATTACTTGGCAGAATGGCCGAGTTATTTTTTTTTTTTGTGTGTGCTAAATTAGGCTTTTAGAACCATAAATCCTGTACTAAAAATGTAATTGTGAAGGAGATGAGCACAGGCAGTAGGAGGGGCTTCTTGGCTCTGCATCATTATACTGTTCAAACTTCCAGGCACAGACAGAGCTCCCTGACAAGACTGCAGTCTGTAAGTTTGCGGTGCAGGAAGGAATTGGTGAAGGAGTTCTTGACCAGGTTCTGGTGAGTTATTTCAGCTGACCTTTTATGCAGCAAATGCCATCCCAAAAGGTGCCTATACATCACTCAATGTATGGGCAGATTCACCATTAGATAGATCCCTCTCTGATCGAATCTGATCAAAGAGGGATTTGATTTTAGCATGAAATCTTTCAGAAATCAGCCTAGCGCATCCACCTGTTGGGTGCTCCCCAAGTGTATGTGTCCTCCTGTGCCCAATGTATAAAAGCTGGCACTTCTGGCCTCCGATGCCCCAGCATCACAGTGAGTGCCTGTACCACATGACACAGGTGCAAATAGTGACATCTTACAGTACATGCGCCTGTGTCACGTGGTACAGGCTCTCGCTAGGACGCCGGGCATCGGAGGAGGCCAGGTGTTATGCCAACAGAAAGGTAAGCCTTTATACACTGCAGACAGGCACAGGGGAACACATATACACTTGAGGGGACAATGGCCAGGGGTTCATCAGGTACGTCGGTTTTCACAATATAAACGCCGTTACCAGTGATCTGGTGACCATGTGGCTGCATCGATTTTCCTCCCATTCGATAAAGTTATCATATTGGAAGGTCAATCGGCCTGCAAAATCGAGTGATGTATGGGCTCCTTAAGTGTCAACTAGAAATTGTCAATTACCCAAAACAAATGGGATAGACTCTTGGGTAAGACCCTGACAGAGGAGCAATGGGATCACATCCTGACTAATTCCCACAAAGGCTCTTTGAGTGTGGGCATTCAGGAATTAAACTACAAAATATCCTTTTGGTACAATACACCTAAAAAAACTTCATTGCGCTGGCCTTATAGATAATGATAACTGTCGGAGGTGTGGGGAACCTGGAGGTGACCTACTCCATATCCTCTGGTCTTGTCCCAAAATTCGAAGTTATTGGGAGAGGGTTCATTTCTGAGCTGCAGAGCTGCAGCTGAAAGCTCTGCCTCCATGAGCAGCAAAATCCATGACCAAGAAAGTCATGGACTTTGCAGGGGGGATTTAGGGGGTATAAATCCCTCGTTTTGCCGTGGTATAGCGGCGGTTTAGCAGGGCTTATAGTTCTTAACATGGCTACAAGTTAAAAAAGTTAGACTTGCTTCAGAGTCTCTTTAAGGGACCAGAGACTGCTGGTAAGCAAGTGGTTAAAGAGACCTTGAGGCTGGTATCACACTGCATATTGGCAGTAGCAGAGCCTGCGGGCCTGGGACCGCACCACCAAAAACAGGATTACCACGTTGATACATGGTAGTCCCTGTCTGGCTGCAGGCCATACAGGAAGTTAGGCTTTCTAATGCTCACTTCCTTTGGCTGAATCGATGACATGTGCGGAAGCATATTAAGGAAAAAATACGTTTCGGGTCCTGCAGCATTTTTTACATTCCTGAGGCGATTTTGCCTCAAAGTATAGGAAAGTGGAAAACTGCTCTGAAAAACGCTAGATCAGAGCAGTTTTCCAACCGTTTTTGTTACAGAAGCTGTTCAGTTCCAGCTCTGCTGTAACAAAATATAAATCTGCTACACAAAAATGCTCCAAACAATGCTAGGCATGTTTAGAAAATCGCTGTAAACATGCATAGAACCGCTCAGGAAAAACGCCTTGTGGATCCGCTAACGGTTTTTGGTGTGCACTGACCCTTAGATAGGGTACTTCCGGCAAAGCACACCTCATTCAATGTGAACTACCCCCTAGACTCTCATTGCCCTAGAGTTAGGCTGCGGCAAAATACCGCACCACGCTAGTGTGATAGGCCCCTAAAGAGAGAAGTATGTGGAGGCTGCCATATTTATTTCCTTTTAAACAATACCAGTTGCCTGGCAGACTTATTAATCATTCTGGCATCCGCAGTGTCTGAATCACACACCTGAAACAAGCATATGGCAAAACCCAGTCAGGCTTCAGTCAGAAACATCTGATATGCATGCTTGTTCAGGGTCTATGGCCAGGTCTAAGTATTAGAGGTAAAGGATCAAAAGGACTGCCATGCAACTGGTATTGTTTAAAAGGAAATAAATATGTCAGCCTCGATATCCCTCTCTCCTCAGGTTCCCTTTAAAGCGGACCCAAACCAAACCTTTTTTTAATTCAAAATATTTAGTTGCACCACTCTGACACACACACAGATAAATAAACACTCCTTCAAGCCTATGAGCATTTTAGTGCATGCTTTTCACCCTTCTCTTTTCATAACTAGGGTTATACAGGTGGCAGCCATTACTTCTGAGCTTAGTAGAAGGTTTTAGATCATGGGTGTGTTTGTCATCAGCTACCCTTCCTCACAGGGGCGTCGTCTATGTGAAATCTCACACAAGCTGAGATCACTTCCCCTGTGACATCAGCAGCAGCAGCCTGTGTTTTGTTTTTTATCTCCTCCACCAGTCTGCCGGATTCTGTCCCGGCAATATGAAAGGAAGGGAGGGGTTCCTCCAATAAATGTAAAATATTTTATATTTGTCATCATGCAGCTGAAAAGGTTAGAAAATAGATTTTATTTCTGAAATCTTGTATTTTTAATTTGGGTCCACTTTAAGAGTGAGGTGGAACTGAATTCGCCAGTGGCTCTACACTAAAATATCACTGCCTAGTCCGAGAAACTCTATAGGCTGCCATTCCTGACTTTGTGAAAAAATTACAGTTTCCTGGATGGGGTGCTGATCTTTTGGATTTGGAGCCATAGAGTTTCAGAAGTTCTAATCGTCTTACTTATTTTGGGACTGGGTTAGTATTCAAGGATTACCATGACAGCCATACCACTTGAATTGTTTTTTTATAAGGAGGTAAGCGATGGCAGATTCCATAATGTCTCACCATATATCTGTTATAAAGAGTCTACACCACAGGTGTCGAACTCCAGGCATGCAGGGCCAGATCCATGCCAGTGTTTAGGATGGACTGAGAAAAAGAGGAATGTGTTCTACCTGATGGACCACACCTCTCCTGATTCAGACCCATCAATTCATTTGAGCTGTGTCAAAAATGTGTGAGGACCTCGGCCCTTGTAGGACCAGTTTGATATCCCTGGTCCACACAGACTCACTCGGCTTCACCATCTGCACCTCCATTCCACAGTTCAATCTCCAATCTAGTAAGCCAACGCTGCAGTAACCAATGGCAACCAGAAGGACTCTGTCCTGAACTGTTCAAACAGTAGAATGGCATTTGATGGGTTATGGCCCTTTGAACCTAGCTCTGTAATGTTCATTAGCCAACCCAAAGCAGACAATCAGGATCTGAGAACAGTAGTCTGAGTCAGCACACTGCCGAAACCTTATATCTGATTGGTTGATGTGATTTGAAGCATAACATTGCTCTGTGCAGTGCACCCACACATGAATTAAATAGGACTTTCTATAATGTTCCACAGCAGCCAACTCTGTGTATGGGGCAACACAATTCTTATGTGATACATCTCTATCTGTGTCACCTAGAGATAAATTTAGTAAGCATATAAGATACGTACATAACATGCATGCACATATGCAGCCATGCAGAATCAATGGGAAGCATGTGTATTTCTATATAGCTTGATAAACAAGTGCTAATGCACACATACATACTGTGAATGGACCAGTGCAGTATAAAACAAGAAGTTGATAAAGATATCTACACATAGAGCATTATTGAAAAAAAAAACAACAACAGACCATTACCATAGCAGCCAATCAAACAGCAGCTTTCAAAATCCAGCTTATTGTAGATAGATAAAATGACAGTGCTGATTGATCGAGGATAAAATGCTGCTGCTGATTGGTTGCTATGGGTTAGTGGAAGTGGTAAAGCACAGTACATAAAAAATATATAACTCTATAGCATAAAAAGTTTCAGTAAAGCACGCTAAACATTAGAGAATGCACAAAGCATTAGAGAAAACAAGGAAGGTAGACTCCGTTCACTGTTATCCCAATAATGAAGGCCTTAAGGAGTACCTGTTGTGCTTGGGAAAAATATTATCCTGATAAACAGGGGAGGGTTTTTCCTTTGTTTGTTTTTTGTTTCTTTGATAATTTTAGGGTATGTTGGAAAGTGATATTAAAGAGGAACTCTAGGGTTCCTAGAAAATCCCCATGTACAATCCAGACTCGTTACTGATTAGATTCACTTAAAAACTTTTAAATATTCTGTACAATTATTATTACTCTATTCCCGCTATACTATGTTAGTAGTTAGACTAATGGGAAGGGCCGATGACACAAGACTACACTTTCCATGATCCCTCAACCTGATATAACTTAGCACTGGGCTCATGTAGTTTTGTGGTTCTTTAACTTTCAATGTTGCAGGTTTATAAAAAAAAAAAAAAACTAGTGCAAGGCAGCCTGCATACTAATCCCCGCAACTTCCGGCAGCATCATTGCCAGGGCCAGATTTGTACTCTTTACCACCCAAGGTCACTGTCACCAGCGGCCCCTCTTCAATATAGGTAGCGAGATGACACCTCTCCCTCCCTGTCACTCACAACTCCACTCGTCTCCAGTGTAGAAGCTTCCTCTTACCCTCCATCTCCATCAGCCGCCGCTGTACATCTGTCCCTCCACCTGGCGACTCGCACATGTGACTCGCCAGCATGTAACCAGCGAGTCACATGATAGGAATCAAGAGACTCACAGGTAACATGCCAGTGAGTCACAAGTGGGAGACACTGGCTGTAGGGACAGATGCACATTAGCGGCTGATGGTGACAGAGGGGAAGAGGAAGCTTCTACACTGGAGACGAGCGGAGTTGTGAGTGACTGTCGGCTGTAGTACCATTTCCTCCATTTGCAACTCTGCAATGCTGCCCAAGTCTGTAGCCGCCTGCCACAAAGCCAACGTGCACAGAGCGCAGGGCGGCCAATGCACATGCAGCTGGCAGGAGAGTACCGCGGTCAGGCACTTGCCCTATCTCCCTGCACTGCAGCAAGCTTGCAAATGCTTTTAGCCTGCTGCCCACCCACCCTTGCTCTTGTGGTGGGCTAGGCCATGGCCTATGCAGCCTTGGCCTAAATGTGGCCCTGATTATTGCATATATTTTTTTGTTCTGCCACTTTAGTGTGGCCTTCGGGGAATCCCCAGCAGCCATTTTGTTGACATAACTATGGGCCAAAAATTATTGTTTTAGAAACCAATTTTTACTTTCCTAACTGTGTTAACGCCGTGTTTGCTGAAATCTCTTGTTTCCGAAACCAATTTTCACATCAGCTGAACAGAAGGTGGTACTTGAAACAGTGTAATTTCCGATTTTCATTATTTTACTTGGAACAGCCGAATTCTGATGTGAAAATCAGAACTTTCCCGATTTCGAGAGCTCATCCCTAGCCAATGTGGCCAAAAGATAGATACCTCTTAGATCATAATCTGACCAGACAGGGATCTATCTGATTGTATCCCTCCATACACTGCACATAGATTTTTAATACATTTCAGCATGAACTCTATTAAAAACCTATCTAACAGAGGTCGCAATTACAAGTGGGCTCACTGTTCGATGCAGTGCTACGCTATGGGCCATCGATCTGCCACTGCTCCTGTCTAGCCACCGATCTATCTATCAGGCCAAAATGCTGGGGCTTCGATTTCAAGCAGATTTGATCAAATGATTGAATTGGCCAGATATGGGCAGTAAAATTCAACCAGTGTATAGGCAGCTTATCAATGACTTTACTATTATTTCCATTTCTCTCCCCATGTTTTCACTGCTAGGCCTCAAAATTTGTGTGGTGGCAACGCAATGACATCCTATGTGCGATGATGCATACACCCTCCACCCCAACTGGGCATGCAAAGACTTGAGCAGCACCCTGATAAAAACCTCAAACTTCCAAAAAATGTATCTAGGGCAGGTAATAAAGAGAAATTGGGAAATGTTTTATGTGTGCCTGAAGTCCAGCATTAATAGTGGGGGTGGTAAAAATTAACATCAACTTTCCAATATACGCTAAAACATATGAATGGCCATAGTCAGTCTCCCAATGATCTGACTTTGTATTGGTAGTTACAAACTTCTACATTTCAAATATAACTGTACTCACACATGCATGTACAGTTATCCATTTCCCCTAGAATGCCTAAAAAAATAATTGGACCTTAACTGCAAGAATTTTGGATACAGAGGTATGGTCACCGCAACCTTGTTCCCCCTGCTGTACCGACAATTGTAAATATGACATCTCTAGTCTACCCAAAGTAACTAGGAGGACGACCAGGCAGGGCTTCTTTATGACTTCTGACCAGTTCAGTAGAAACAGAGGTCACAATGGCAACTGGGCTCACTGCTGTGTAGAAGACAATGTAACCACTCTGCCTGCATCCACCAGCTGAGAAATTGGTGGTAATCTGATTGATGTGCAGGAGAATCACTACACTCCCCTCAAAGTGGCTGTGCTCTCCACAACAAATGTGGAGCATAGATAATCACCAGCCCTGATTACTGGGGCTACGTACTTCTCTCCCTTCTCTGAAGGCAAGTAGATACCTGTACTCACATGCATAAGTACAATTATAATTCCATAGTCTAGTGCCCATCCAGTCCATGCTGGCAGTCATAAGCAACAGAGATGCCATCTCCTGTCCACCTAAAAACGCAAAAATGTAGACAAAGGGGTGGAGCTTCTCTTTGCAATGGGCATGGCAATTACATTCTATGGAAGCCCCTCCCTGACTAACCAAAGCCCCACCCCCAGCCACCAGACGTCTAGTTTCCTATCTAGCTTCTTTAAAGCTAATGGGATCTTTGTTGAAAAAAAAAGAAACCAGATACCTACCTAAGGAGAGGGAAGGGGTCCTATAGAGCCTTCCCTCTCCTCTCCCGGTACTCTCACTCAGGCGGCAGCTCCTCTGCTCAAATCCCCCACCACGGGGGACTTTGGAAGTCTTCAGGAGCCGAGTCCTCCTGAAGACAGATTGCTCCATACTGTGCATGTGCGAGAGAGGCCGCATTATGGAGCGGCCATCTTTGGGAGCACTCGAGCTCCCGAAGACTTCCAAAGACTCCCTTTGGCGACGGAGACCAAAGCTTTTGACCAAATTGATTTAATGCTGCTACGGGGGAGCCAGCGCTACAACGGGGACCGAGAGGAGAGGGAAGGCTCTATAGGACCCTGAGCCTTCCCTCTTCTTAGGTAAGTATCTGGCTTTTTTTTCTTTTATGTCGGTTCCCATTCACTTTAAAAGTGTACCCGAACTGAAGCTAGTGAATAAAAAGAGATACGTGGCTAAAGAGAGGGAAGCCTCAGGATCCTATTGAGGCTTTCTTCAGGGTTCTTCTTTCCCCCCCTTGCTGAGCGCATACCCACGCAAGTTTGGCAACAAGGCAGAGTCGTCAATCTTAGTGCCGTGCTCCTCTTCTGCCTTCAGCGCGCCCGGGCATGCACGGTAGGCCTGATCCACTTTTGAATGAGTGGCTCCGTGCTACTGCACATGCTCGGCCTACTCGTACGACCATTGCGCCTCTTCAGTGCCCCGATGTGCAGGCAGCCCGTGCTCAGCAGTGGGAGAGCAGAGAATGTAGAGGGAAGCATCAATAGGGTTCTGAGGCTTCCCTCTCTTTCGCTTGGGCTCCCAAGGAGATGAATCACTATTGTTTAAAACTGCCAGTGTGGATTGGTGGAAACTCAAGGCTGCCATGGCCAAAGCTCTGTATTGGATATCCTAGGCAGGCAGTCCAAGTTAAGTTTTTTTTATACATTCTAGAGACAAACAGGTAACTGTACTTTAAGTGAACCTGTGTCCAAATCCTGTGAAGTAAAACAAACCTGTGAAAACATTATAGAGCTTTGCCATTATATGATAGCTTTGTGTTTGGCCTTAATATTTTTATTTTCTCTGAAATTGTTTTTTGTCTCTTATGTTTCTTATGAGTGAAACTCAGACCTGAGTCATAACCTGGGTCTAATGCTGTCTGTGCCACTAAGCTGCTTCCATTGGCCAAGTGTCACCATCTTGTAATATTAGTGACAGGTTTAAAGCCTAGTAAACTCAATGCAATTTTGCGTCATATTGACGGCTCGATCGGATAGGAAGTTGCATTGTGTGTAGATGTCCAAACTGCTCTCGATCGATAATGTGATCGATTTCCCATTGATAACTATGTAAAATTGATCGCATTATTGATCAGGATCTGATCGGACCGGTCAGGAATTATTAGATCGATCCGTCGATCTTATGGAAAATTGTATCGTGTGTACTAGGCTTAAAGTATATCCATCTTCAATTAAGCTAAATACAGTTTTACCCATGAGAGAGATAAAACTGCAGCCCAGAGTCTCGAGTGAGAAGCATTTGTGCTTGTTGCTCATAGCATTCAGTCTTGTTTAATTTCAAAATATGATTTGGAAGCAGGACAAACATTTCAGGGGAACAAACAGTCTTTCTCACATACACTGAGGAAGGTAAATGCAGGGCACGGAGCAACAGACTTCCTGTTCCTCCACGGGAAACTGAAAACGCGAATTAGAAAATCTAAAGACGACAAATAAGAAAAGAGATAGCGGGCAAGTACTTATTATAACCCATTGTATAAGTCCATGCACTCAACTTATTAAGTCAATTTTAGACACAAGTTTACTTGGCATGTGTAAGTACAGTTACAATTTAGGTCCTTAAAGGACAACAATCATGAAAAATTTTAACATTTTAAATACATACATATTAAATGTAGATTTTTTTTTCCTAGAGCAAAATGCACTATAGATTACTTTTTTTTTTTCCTATGTTGCCGTCACTTACAGCAGGTAGTGAAACTGAGATATGACAGATTTTGGTCTAGTCCATCTCCTCATGGGGGACTCTTGGGTATATTATTATTTACAAAGCACTTACTGAATAGCAGGTGTTCAATCCAACTGCCAAAATAGTGTAAAAACGAGTAGGTAGGCAAGCTGGCCAGTATCTTTGTATAGGTCCTTTCCAAGGAGCGTTTTTTTGTAAAGAAGAAGGGTATTACTGAGACTCTGCCACAAGGACATGGACTAGTCCAAAATATTTCAGATCTGTCAGCATTTTACTGCTTACTGTAAGTGACAGCAACATAAGAAAAAAGTAATTTATAGTGCATTTTACTAGGGGAGAAATGTACATTTTATATGTGTGCATTTTAAATTTTACAATTTTTTCACGATAGTGATCCTTTAACAAACTGCTTCCACCTGAAGTAACGTAACATTTTCACTTGGCAGAATAATGACAGTTGGTGCCATTTTCTTAGTCTGTTTAGCTGATGAAGCATACACGTGACGTCTGGATCCATGTGTAAGAAGAATGGGTAGTTTGATTACATTGGTTGGTTATGGAGCCCAGGCTAATATTTGCTCCACGGTTTATAACGGAGGTCTGAAAGTCCCAAAAGAGAAATTATGGACACACAATTCAATGCAGATGGCAGTGTGCTGTACATCAATCCAAAACTTTGAAAACTAAGATAAATATAACATAAGATCCAGGTTACGCGTATAACTCTATCACCAGCACAGAACTTGAACACAAAGCCCTTCAAGGTTTGTGTCGAACAATGTCACCATGATGTTGTTGATGGATCCAGGGGTGGCAAATGAAGCTCATTCTATACACAAGATACAAGAGATGTTGGGAGGAGACAGACATAAGACACAATAACAGCTTGTAGAACCCAAGCAAAAGAGAACTACAACCTAAAGACCCTCAGAAAAAACTGTAGACATTCTTAATTACTTTAAAAAAGTGTCTCTACACCATAATTCAGGTATAGGTTGCATCCAGGGGTGTAACTAGATTAGAGCAGCCCCAGCAATCGGGGATTATGCTTCAGATCAGGTGTTTTCTGGCTACACTTGTTATGGGTGTGAAGATCATGATGGCCACACTTGTTTTATGACCCTTGTGAGATGGGCCCCAAGGCCGTGAAGGGCACCAAGGAGAGGGAAGGGAGGGGCTGTGAACATTGGGGGGGGCATCAAAATTTTGCTGGGGGAGGGGCATGAGTTGTAGTTACGCCACTGGCTGCATCCTGCCCAAGCACAGATTCCTTTCCCAGCATATGCTGATGGCTGTTTAGAGTTTCAATGGCAAATGTTGCTTACAGCATACAGTGCAGTTTTGGAAAATGAAATACTTTCATTGGTCGCTGTAAGCTATACGGACACTTTAAGGTGACTGTGTGGTATCTCCTGATCCTGCAACAGTCAATTAGCTGCCTGACTCCAGCCCCTTACTGCCCTCTTCCCTCCTTGGAAACTGTCGGTACCAAGACAAGCAAAGCAGACTTGAACTAAAGTGAATAATGAAAAGTAAAAAGTAACCAATCAGGTTTCAGCTGTTAAATGCAGCATCAATTCTGATTGAGTACTTTAGCCTTGCCTTGAGTATATAACATGGCCTCAAATTCAGAAAATGGTAATTATATAATATGCTGTCTACCAAACTTGCCTGCCCCCTGTTTAAAAGATATTTCCTCCCCTTTGGAAATCTACCTATTGTTGGACATTGAAGAACCTTGGCTTTCATTTGCACAATGCCCAGTGTTGTTGGGATGCATTGTTCCTGAGTTAGGGGGTGTTGAACGAGGGGTGTCCACTCCTTTTAAAGTGATATTCCCTGCTTTACTGGTATCATTGTCCCCTAACCCGCTTTCTTCTCTTGCTGGGCTGTGCGCTCGGACCTCCCTTCGCTTGGACATCTTTTTATACTGACTCTGTGTCCACTTGGACATTGCACACCAGGACCCTCGCCTGTTCACTTCGCTCGCTAGCTTTGGGACGGAAACTCGGGTTGCCAGGTTAGTGCTGCTGGCAGCCAGACGCAGTGAACTTGCCTTGTTCAACACCACCTAACTCAGGAAAAACAAAGGGGAGTAAATATCTTTTAAACAGGGGGCAGTAAAATTCAGTAGAGGGTATAAAACGTAAGTACCCAGGAAACACATACGTCTGGTGAGTTGGGCGCAGGGTGAGCAGAATGACAACTCATCCTGCTGCCGTTCAAATTCCCAGCAGAGTTCAATACTATTCCCCCTCTGAGTCGTAGCAACTCGAAGGGAGTAGTAATTTGAGGTCCGGCGATTGCCGACACCAGAATTACCCGTCGCATGGGACGCAGACTCTAGCACTCATGCTATAGCAGCCCCCAACTTAGGCGCTTTGTAGCCGGCGCCTGAAACCACCTGCTTCGCAGAAAACAATAGGGAATGAAGCAATCAGCAGTGGCTTTTTTTTAGAACCACTAGAGGGCACTCTTTGAGCAGAAAATCTAATTTTGCATTCACAGAAGGACTACTATCCCTGCTTGTTCTGTAATTGCAGGCAGATTTCATAAGACACTAATGTCTAAAAGCGAGGGCTGCAGCCACCACCAGAGTAAGAGGGGGGAGGGAAGGGAGGGGTATATAGAATAGAGAAAATGCAGTATGAAATGAGGACAGGGAAAACTTGGGGAAAGGAGGATGGAATGAGGGAATGCGCATGATGTGATGACATGGATTGGGTGTGGTAACACACAACATGGAAACATGCAAAGCTACATAAAGACGAACATTAAAATTCAGGTTGTGGAAGAGTCTCGTCATGGGTTAGTTGCTGCTTTAAACCGGTTAATATAACACATACTCCCGATGATGCTAGAACGCTGAAAAATTACTCTTCATGTCTACCTATCTGTATCATTACACAGGGAGAACAGCCAAAGTTCATATATAAGCAAGAGAACAAAATCGGCATACACATGCAATATAACCATGGTCAGGCATGAGCCTCTCTTTTTCATTGATCTCAGGATATATTCATATATTGTTGATGAACCTGGACAGGGCCTCACCTAAAGTTATTACTACTGCTGAGGATAAAAGAGGGTGATTGCAAATTGTAGTTGTGGGCAACTGTTAATTCTAGCTGTGATTGTGGAGGCTTCTGATGACCATACAGGGGATAAGCAGAGGAGGGTCTTCTTGTGCATAAGCAGGGGCAGGTCTTCTTGTGTATAAGCAGGGGAGGGTCTTCTTGTGTATAAGTAGGGGAGGGTCTTCTTGTGTATAAGCAGTGACATAATACAACAGTGTTGTGTTGTCATCCCTGTACTAATAATCTTCAAGTAATATTGTACAAACATTCAAATATAGCTTCTAGTGATTAAAGTAGTCCTGTGCAGATGGTGCCTTCATTTCTCTATGTAGTGCCATATAAGCACACTGAAGGAAACCCTAAGGTTGTCATTCCATTGTACAGAGAGGAGTCATTTTTGTGCAGAATACATACAAGTAGCCTGTCAGTTAACCAGGATCCACTCAATAGAAAAGTGATGTAAGAACAACTTTGTAGCAGCAGTGACAACTGTCCTCTAACAACCTACCCTCACCGTAGGACCCAAAACTACTCTAACACTAGCCAACACTCCTGAACAATCCCGAAATCTAAACCTCGATCTTAGCCTGTCACTAGCACTAAATCTTCCTATTAACCTATCTGTAAGACTAAACCCCCATGCCCCATCCTAATCTAACCCAGACACTAAACCTTCTTCCTAACATATCCCTAACACTAAACAATTTTCATAATATATCCATAACATCTAACCAAAAAACGAATCTTTCCCACTAGCCTATCCCTATCACCAAATTACCCTCCCAAGCTATCCAACACTAGCCTACCCCCTCCTAACCTATCCTTAGCAACAAACAGCCCTCCTAACCTATCCCTAACACTACAACTCCCTCCTATTCAAACGTAAAAACTAAACCTCCCTCTTAACCTATCCCTAACACTGAACAACCCTCATAAACTATCTGTAACACTGATTCTCCCTCCTGATCTTCCTCAAACACCTCCCTCCTAACATATCCCTAGCACCAAATTATCCTCCTAGCCTATCCCTGGCACCATGCTGTCTTCCTAATCTAACACTAAACATCCCTACATAGCTAATCTAAACACTAAACATCTCTCCTAATCTATCCCTAGGACCAAACCAACCCCTAACCTATGCCTTTCACCAAACTGCCCTCCAAATAGATCCGTAACACTAATCCCTCCCTCCTAATCTAACCTTAACACTAAACCTTCATCCTAACCTATACTTATCACAAAACTTCCCTCCTAACCTATCCCTAAATCTAAACTATCCACCTAACCTATCCCTAACATTAAACCTCCCTCCTATCCTATCCCTGACACTTAACTACCCTCCTAACCTATCCCTAGCACCAAACTAACCTCCTAACCTAGACCTAACACTAAATCACCCTCCTAACATATCCCTAACACTAAACCTCCCTCCTAACCTATCCCTAACACTAAGCTACCCTCCTAACCTATCCCTAACACCTGTACACAGTATTCAAGATAATTAACAATTGTTTAATAAAATTTAAAGTGTAAATGTAGCTTAACGCTGAGCTTTCACCTGACCTGATTAAAAGTATAATTCCAGGTTGAAAATTTCTCTTACTAGGAATTCCCAGACTTGCATTACGAATGATTGTTCTAATAAATCTAAAGCAGCTCGAATTGACTGTTTGTAATGCTAAAACTCTATCAGTTGTACATAGTGTGACAATTCCCTAAACCTAGCCTGATCTGAGCTTTGCATCCCCTCCCCCACCCCCTAAACATTCCCAATAGCACCTGGAACCTCAGCTTTCCGGATTTTAGAGAACTGACATAAAATGTTCTCATATGATGCTGCACACAAATGGCTATTACATCGATTTAACTGCTATCACGTTATAGTGTCCTGGACATCTGTGGCTGTGTTGTGAGAAGCCCAATGAGAGCAGGTGAACTGCAAATTTAAAATTTGGTGTTATTTTAATGTTGATCCTGACAGACAATTCACATTTATTCAAATGTGAGGGAGGCTGCAAGCAAATAAACAGGAGCGTAACTTGGGTGAACCATTCCTACCTGCTGTCATCAGGGGACTACAGTAAGTGGCCACCTTCACGATTTCCTTTAATAAACAAAGGAGGCTTAATCATTAAAAAAGGTGAGTCTGATGTTGCTACCAATTGAAGGGTCAATCCGCCTAAAAGTGACACCAGTTGTAAATAAATAGTACTGTGTCAAATTAGCCACCTGCGTCTTATAACCAAATCAGATTGCGTTCAGGAACCAGACAGTCCAATGTTGTAGCATAAGTATGTTCTCCCTTAAAGGGTAAGTGTACTTTGAGTATAACTAAAGGAAATCAAGCCCAAACTGATTCTTGATCAATAACACAATCCTAAATAATTATGGTGAACCCCATAAAGATATGAGAACCACTGGCTCCTTGTTGTTTACAAACTCTATACAGCATTCTATATACACTGTACACCAGGTGTAAGATCTCTGCATCCCTGTGTGAAAGCTTTACTCTGCATCCCTGTGTGATAGCTTTACTCATATGACTTGTAGATCAGGTCTGATTATTGCTCTTGTGTTGTCCTGAGTGTTGTCCATTCTGTTCCTGCAAATGCTAATTCTGCTTCCTGGGCATAATACAGAAAAGGATATGCAGACAGCAGTGATCAGACCTGAGTACACATCACATACAGTGTTTAAAGGACACATTAACCTAAATCTAAAGCCAAGCACAAAGGTGTGTTTATACGGGACTGTGAGTGATTATGGGGACTGATGGGAAGAAGGAAAAAAATGAACAACGCACATACCTCTGTGCGTTGTTCATTCCTCTCCTTCTTCCCATCAGTCCCCATAATCACTCTTTTAAAAATGGGACTTTTGGCTAAAGTCACATTTTCAGGTAAGAAGAGGAAGCATGCTTGTGGTGATGTTCTCTTCCATTCCCCTCTTAAAGGAGTTATCAGAGTAAATTTACAAAATAAGTGCTACTTACCCGGGGCTTCCTCCAGCCCCAAGCTCCCAGCATGTCCCTCGCCGCAGCTCTGCAGTCAGCCGTTCGCCGCAGCTCGCGCCCGGTCCCCGGCGATGACGTCAGGCCGACCTCCAGGACTGTTCTGCGCCTGCGCAGTCCGCTCCGATCCACGTGGCGGCGATTGACAGCACCGCTCGTGCAGGCACAGAACAGTCCTGGAGGTCAGCCTGACGTCATCACTGTGGACCGGGAGCGAGCTGCGGCGAATGGCTGACTGCAGAGCTGCGGCGAGGGACATGCTGGGAGCTTGGGGCTGTAGGAAGCCCCGGGTAAGTAGCACCTATTTTGTAAATTTACCGATGACTCCTTCAGGGGGAGTGAATTGGGGAGGGAATGGGAGGGTGATAGGGGGGAACACTGCCACAAGCCTGCCTCCTCCTCCTCTATTTAAAAAAAACTGACTTGCCAAAAATTAATTTTTCAAGGATTGATTACAGGGATCGGGGGGGGGGGGGGGGGGGACAAGCAAAGGAACAGAAAATGCACAGGGGTATGTGAATCCAGCATGAACTCATCTCTGTGCTTACCTTTAGTAGCTTTGCCTCGGGTAAGGTGTCCTTTAAAGAGGAACTGAAGATTGCTTTAAAAAAAAAAAAAAGATTCACTTACCCGGGGCTTCTCCCAGCACCTGGCAGCCATCCTGTCCTGCTCCGGTATTAAAAGATCCTCCGATCCCCTGCAGCGACTCCGTTTCTTCTCTGCCGACTTACAAGTCAATGGCCACTGCACCTGCCCGACCCTGCCGCGCGCATCCTTGTGTGCGCTCCCGTGGCTGAGAGCATCCTGCACAGGTGCAGTACGAGAAAAGATCTCTACTGCAACTGCACAGGAAGCTCCTATCGACTGGAGCGCGAACAAGGACGCATGCGGCTAGGTTCGCGCTGGCGCAGTGGACGGAGGGACCGTAGGAACGTTCCAGGTCTGCACAGGCACAGGGTGGCTGCAGGAGGCTGGCAGAAGTCCCATGTAAGTGAATCTCTGTCTCTCTCTCTTTTTTTCATAGCAGTATTCAGTTCCGTTTTAAGTAAAATATTCACTCAGAAATAGACAGCAGAGAAGGATTCACAGGGAGGGGCATGAGGAAGCTGACAGGAGGCAGAGTATACAGTAGATCTGGTATACAAACTGTGCACAGTATGCAAGCTTCTATGGAGAGAATGCTAGTAAGTAGTACAGAGACAAAGGGATCTCTACAAAGTAGTAAAATCAGTAATGCATTAGAATTTTATTATTGATCACAGAACCTTAGCTGATGTATTCCCAATGTCATTTAAGTACCCCTATCTTTTAACTATAATCAGACCCACTGGCTATGAGAATGCTGGGTATTGTCCAATGGCTGTTGGAGAGACTGAGACGTGATCTCTGAACCTGTTCCCAACTCGGCCCACAAGTTGTAGTCAATACAACTGGGCAAAACTCTCTCAGGTTAATTTATTTGACCTTCTAACAGAGGACTGAGACTTGGCCCTGCAGTTCCTGAGAGTGAGTGACTCATCTCAGCAAATTTAGCTATGGTTGAAAAGTCAGTTTTCGGTGGACTGATCCTTTAACTGCAAATTCCGAACGGCTGAAAGCATGCACTGTCTGAGCTAGGTGATGAGGCGCACAGGCATTCAGTAAGTGCTATCTGCTTCCATAGTGGTGCACACACTGTTGGCTGACATGCTTATAGGAATATTGTGCCACTGATCACACACTATGAGAGCATGTAGCACACCTGAAACTATAATGTGTCCCGGGTCAAGCGAAAAAAGCGTAAAAGGAAACCACACCAGTTAGACAGTTAAAGGACCACTAAACCTAAAACAAAAGTTGCCTTTCATAAACAAGGCAATACACATCTTTACAGTCATATCATACTCATGGTCTCTTACAGTGGAAGTCCAAAGAAAAAATAAATTTGACTGTGTAACAAAAGACCGAGAGCGGCACGTCCAGCCTATAGCTTTCTTTATCTGCCACTGCTAAATTGAAGTGACAAGTGGAGGGTGCCAAAAAATGAACCATGTAAACAAAAAAAAGGACATTGTATATTTTTCTTCTACTCATTGCTCCTCCCATTGTGCAAGCTAAGAAAAGTGGCTTTAGCTGACACAACTGTTTAAAACTGGCCCAGAGAGCTGCATCAAATCAATTAACTGGGAGACTGTGTACTAATGCCTGGTACACACCATGCAATTTCCTGCCAGATAGATGGGTTTAATTGATTATTTCCGGCAGGTCCTATCTGATTTCTGATAAATTTTCCAATCACTTCCATACAAAATGATCAGAAAAAAACGATCAGAAATCAGACCTGTGGAAAAATAATCGTTTTGACCCGTCTGACGGGAAATTGCATGGTGTGTACCAGGTATAACACTGTTTAAGGATTGGGGTAAGTATCTTATATAAACCTTATGTTCCACAGGCAAATGTATTTCTTTTCCTGGAGTTCCACTGTAAATTTTAATTCCAAACATCACAAAATATGTAATATAACAGTCACCCTCCGCCTGTTACTGCCTTGTATGATCAGTCCAGGATGTCACCTCCATGCAACAATGTGCAGATACTGGATCGGGATCCACCCTCCTCTGGCTCTCTAGAGGTTAATGGGAATATTACATCACTAGTCTGTGATTCCCCCATCTTTCCTCCACAGCCACAAGAAGGGCCATTGAAAGCAACAGGAGCAGTCTTGTGATATGATAATTACCACCGCTTTATCAATCATTGATAGGCAGACAGTAACAGGTGGAGGTGGAGGGTATCGTCTTTTTTTAATGTGATGCCTGGATGTATGTTTTTAAATTTCCATTCCTTTTTTTTAACAAACAATTATTTCAGCACAGCTTATACTTTATGTATGCAGCTACTCCAGTCTGCAAAGGTTGAGAGGGTGCTAACTGCATTATCCATGAAGAAATTGACTTTATTTTTATAAAACATGTTTTAGATTCAGTGACCCTTTAAGTATGTCTGTCTATGAGCAGACCCAGTAAAAAGTTATTTTGATATTTTGGGTTTGCTGGCCATTTGATCACCACATTTCTCTTTAGGAAAGAAAGTTTTTACGTTTCGATTTTATCTCACAATGTCTATTAATCGTGATACAGATGAAGTCGTCAAGGCTAAGATTTACTCCTTTAGGGAAGTTGCTCAGAGATCAGACAAACTTACCTTGGGACACCAGGAGGGGCACGGTTAGGTCTAGAGGGGATCTGGGGAGGAGGACCAAATGGGTCAGGGGAAGCTCCAGGCCTGGAGGGAACTGGTGGTGCACTTCCAAGAGTGGTTCCAGGTGGTGGTGGGCCAGGTGCTGGTCCTCGAGAGCCAGGTCTGGCTGGGGGTACGGCAGGCGCTCTCCTCTGAGGGGTTGGGCTAGATGTGGGAGACCTAAATTGCAACAAGAAATCAAAAGACAGTTTGAGCTATGACAGACTACCATTTCCCAAGATATTGCAGGCCTACCACTGGTGGCACATGGACTCACTCTGGGTGGCACATTACAAAGCTGGATGAAACTCACAGAAGAAAATGTGTCAAGTTAGATTCTCAAGATGCTTTACAAGATGCTCTTGTAAAGAAACATAAGTAAAGGGAGGAAGATTTGTTGTCATCATGGGACATGTCTCTCATCATATTAGTCTTGCTACTTTTATTTAATATCATTACAGTATTATGTATGTATGTAGCACTGAGACATTTTTGCAGTTCTGTACATATTAGATGTTTATGTTAAGTTAAATAAATTAACTTAATGTTAAGTAGATTGTAAGTCCTGACCCTCTGAGGGACACTTAAAGCGGATCTGAGATGAACTAACTATAACAAGTAACTTGTCTATATATCTTATCTAAAGTTTAGATAGTTTACACTGCAAATCTAGCTGCAAACAGCTTTAATAGAATATGATTATTTCTTCCTGTGATACAATGACAGCAGCCATGTTGTTTGTAAACATTACACAGAGGCAGGCTTATCTGTATCTTGAGCAAAAAACCTAATCCCCCTCCTCCTCCCTCCTCCCCTCTGCCTCTGAAATCTTTGGCTAGTAATACCTCCCCCTCCTCCTGCCCAGACTGAGCTCCCATGAGCCCTTGCTACTGTCTGAAAGTGCCTTGGCTCTCTGAAAACCTGTGGGCGTGGCTTGTTTAGTTTATAGGGAATTCCAGTATTCAAACAAAAACTAAAAAGTATTTGGCTCGAGGAATGCCTTATAAACAATAGGAAAGGAACACAATAATGCAATGAGTAAAAGTTCATCTCGGATCCACTTTAAGGTGCCCATACATCATATGGGCTGATTGACTAAGAGACAGATCTCTCTCTGATTAGATATGATTGGACAGAGATCTATTACCTGTCAATACACCAGCAGACCGATTCCCAAGAGATTTCAGCATGAAATGTATAGGGAATCGGCCTTGTGATGCCACATCCGCCGCCTCGCTGTCCCCCCAATGTACATGTACCCAGGTGCCCCAGCATTTCTACTTTACCTCTCCACCAATGTGTCCAGATTCCTCTTCCAGGTTTGCACCCCACGTGACTGCCCGCACATATTGCCAGCAAACCACATTACGCCAACCACATGGGGCGCGAACCTGGAAGAGGAGTTCGGACACATCGACGGAGAGGTAAATTATTAATACGAGGGGGGGGGGGATCGGTTGTAAATGACTAATTTCAGGCCCACATTGGTCGCATCGCTGATCAGTAATGCTTTTAGCGGAATCAATTTGCATCCGATAATTATTACTGAAGCCGCTACATCGCCTGATGTATGGCCATCTTTAGTGAAATCCCTAACACAGGTATAGACTCAGGGAAAGCCAACTAAACTATAAGTAAAATTTTGAAATGTAGGATAAAATTGGAGCTCCCTCGAGAAACCAAGAAAAAGCACAGGGAGAACATACAAACGCCTTGCAGATAGTGTCCTGGCCAAAATTCAAGCCTGAGAAGGCCTGTATGGCTAAAATACAGTGTTATTTCTGAACTATATGCAGAGCTTGTAGGACTTTGAATATTCATGCATTTGGCTGTATCTTATAGCCCATACCGCCCTACTCCACACGCTTCCAGTCTACAGGAACAAGGACAGCACTGGCTTTATAAGGCCAAAGAATTTGGAGGTTCTATTGTTAGTGAATAGAACCTCTAGGTACTAGCGGCATAAACTGTTGTAAATAAAGTCATACTAAATATAATCTTTGGTCATATGCCTTGTACACATGTATGAGCCTGTCACCCACAAGTATTGAGATTCGACCCTTCAGACGACACTTTGGGGACGAGTGCTGTACAGACCCATTGCTAGTATGTAGGCTAACAACGGGTTCTGTTGCTATGGAGTAGTAAATAGACCAAGAGAGTAAAATGAGAAAAGAACTTCGTTCATAATAAATAAAGGGGATGATGCTTACATGCAAGAAGAGTCACAGGGCCTGGCTGTCGACACCCCAATGCCTGACGTGTGTTACGGGCGCACTCACCGTTTCTAAACAAGGCCTTGTTCTTTCTACTCTTCCAATATTTCTTGGCTTTATAATTGACTTTATTTATTTGCCTGTTGAGAGTATCCGCATTTCCTAATTTGGGCGATGAGGCGTTTGTTACAAGGATCTGCATAGGATATGCACTTTGTGTAACTTACATAATCTCTTACACAAATTATTTACCTGGCACTCTTATGGAAGCTGTTCATGAGTTATTGTCAGTTATTATTTTTTTTTATTTTTTTGGTGTTTGTTTTTCTATGGAATGTTGCCATTAGAGACCTATGCTGTTGGTTTTTTTTGAGATCCGGGAGTTGAACTCATGTCCTGGTGCTTCACAGGCAGTAGCCTTGGCCCTACTCAGCTGGCTACCCTAGGCTGTTTAGTAGTAGTTTTGCACTTGCACTTTTCTGAGTTAAGTTGCATTCAGTACTGATTCTAGTGAGCACTTTTGTCTAAGCTATTTCACATGGATCCCTGTTATTAACTGTGTTTAGACTTATTGCTGTGTAGCATAATTTCTATTTAACCTATCTCAATATCCTCACAGATTATTATCCCCTAAAACGTAGTCTGGATCACTGGTAGCTACTATTACCTTATAACCATTATGTACTAAGGCTGCCCCCGCTTTCTACCTTTTGGTGGTTTTAAAGAGGAACTTCAACACAGGATTAAACTTCATTATAATCAGTAGCTGATACCCTCTTTCCAACGAGAAATCTTTACCTTTTGTCATCAGGGGGGTCTGTATGGCTGATATTGTGGTGAAACCCCTCCCACAGTGTGAAGTCAGGACCCTGGTCCTGAATGTTTCTTGTCTGTGAGCCTCATTGCATTGTGGGAAATAACGGCTTTTTCCAACTGCCTAGCAAGCAATATGTCCTGTACTTCCTGTATTGGTACTGTATGTGGGATGTTTCAGTACAGCAGCCCCTAATTCCCCTTGGCACAATGGCCAGTGATCTACCTAGCACTCAGTCAAGGGCATTGTTCTCCTCACTCACCCTCCTGCTCTGTGTTACTCTGTCGGCCTTCCTCCCCTCTGCAAAGCAACAGAACACGTCTGCCTAGAAGGTAGCGATACATCTGTATAGCCTCAGCCCGAGGGATAGACTCCCAATGAGTACATGTGCACAAGGCTTAAGAAACGATATTAACTGCAAAGTACTGCCTACAAAATGATTATATTTCTATACAAACAGGCTGGTGTAGATGGTGTATAATCAAATAAAATCAGTTGAGAGCGATGCAAAATGACTGATTGTTCTTTTCTTTTTTTGTCTTTAGCTTTTTCTGCTAAGTGGCCGTTTTTTTGCAAAGCAAATATAATCATTCTGAAAAGTGATCTTTCTAAAGGCGCCCATTAATGCCCATCTGGTACCATTAAATAACGACAAAAAGTTGTTCTATTGATCTGGGTGTCAGAACTATTCTTTTAATCATATTGCTTGTAATTTTGTCCCCTACAATTGCATTGGATGGTCGATCTTTTGGGATATTGGATAGTTCATGGGCCCCTTTAAAGATCATTCGAAATCCACCTGTGCATGGCCACTTTTATGGTTGGTTGTCCTGAGATCACATCCAGGTTGCTCACCTGCGTCCTGTTGGTACACTCTGGACCTGCAGCCAAGAGTCATCCACAGGAGGCGGCATAGGGACGGTGATGGTGGTGGTGTTGATGTCTCCGATAATATTTAAGGCTTCTTTCAGCGCGTGATACATGCGCAACATCTCGTCCCTGTGTTGTGCCTGCTCTGCTGACTCCTCCATCAGTGTGTTCTGGTCACCGCAGGAATACAGGTGGGCCAGGAGTTCAGAATGGATGAACTCTTTTGTCTAGAAAAGAAAGCACAGAACAGATAAGGAACTCTTTTAACCAAACTGATGGAATACGTCTGGTTGTCTGTAACCACCACTGAGGAACCTTCCACTTGGTTTCGCTTCTCAGTGACTTTGTCAAGTGATCATCTTCTCAGCGGTGGCAAAGACAAGACTAAAATGTCACAGATGTTAGTAATACTTTCCAACATTACTACTGTTGCACCCCGTGTCCCCAATGGACACATTTTTACATCACTTCCTGTGCTTGGCAACAGGGGCAAAACTATAAATCATGAGGCCCCCAGCAAAAATTTTTATTCACAGCTTGGCAGCCCCTTGTGACCCTCACATCCTGAGGGCCATCTCGCAAGGATCATAAAAACAAGTGTGGACATCATAATCTTTTAACCCATGACAGTGTAGACCACTTAAAGTGACCTGGGCAGTAAAAAGAAATTAAATTGGTACTTAGCTGGGGCTTTCTCCAGCCCACCGTAGGTCGGGTGTCCTCCTGGCTCTTCTCCCGGTCCCTCCGCGGCATACCACATCGGGCCCCCACTTCCTTAACGGTGACGCTCTTCATCATCACGCCGGCCACTGCACGTCATCATGTAGGCCGGCGTGACAGTACTGTGCATGCGGGGTTTAACTGCGCATGTGCAGTACTGTCACGCCGGCCGATGTTTTTTGACGCGCAGCAGCCGGCGACTCTGGGGGACCTCGCAACCTACGGTGGACTGGAGAAAGACCCAGGGAAGTACCAATTTCGTTTATTTTTACTGCTCAGGGTCCCTTTAATCCCCCCTCCCCCCCCCCCCCCCCCGTACAAAAAAATAAAAAGATACACTTAAATTTCCAAATAATATATTGTTGCCATACATTGTACTAGGAACATAGTTTAAATGTTGTGACAGCTGAGACAAAAGGGCAAATACAAATTGTGGGTTTTATCTATAGAAGCATTGTTTATTTTATAAATATTGAGGATAGAATTGAAGAAATAGTGCATTTTTTCCTTGGTTTTCCCCTTAAAATTCATAGAAAATAAAGTAATTACTAAATACAAGTAGATATAGATCATTTATGTGTGATAAGCAGTGATAAAGTTATGGCCAAATGAATAGGAGGAGCGCTGAAAAAGAGAAAATGGCTCTTGGTGGTAAGAGTAAAATAGCCTGTGGGGTGAACTAGTTAAAAACTGAGAATATATACAGCCTGTACAGGAGGACACTTATAAAAAGACTTACATTGTTGATCATGAGATGCATGATGGTTTTGGGCATCAGGTCCCGCACGGTCTTGTTGACTATACCCATGTATGAATCCACCAAATTACGGATGGTCTCCACTTGCCTTTCCAGCTGAGGGTCCATGGAGTGCATAAAGTTGTCAGATCCATTCTCCTCAGACTCACTAGACTGTAAAGCAAGAGAAACACAAGGAGAGAAGCAAAGCTTAGGATGGAGGTCAGTAGAGTCCTTCGTGACTGCGTCCATGGCATAGTCTGTTACTGATATTGAACCGAAACAGCCAGGGCACAACTGAGCAATAGGTATTCTTCCATGTTGTTCACTACATCAATTGGAGGGTTAGGTCTGCTGTAAGATTTTGATTTGCAAATTAAAAACTGAGGCAACCCTGTAACTGTGGGCCAGTCTCAACAATCATGACCAAACTGAAGAAGAGTAGACATACTGGTATCTAGATCCCAACCCATTATCTATAAAAATAAAAAAAGCAGTATTTGTATAGCGCCTTTCTCCTGTCGGACCCAAAGCGCTTGCGAGGCAGCCACTAGAGCGCACTCAGTAGGCAGTAGCAGCTTTAAGGAGACTTGCCCAAGAAACTCCTTACTGAATAGGTGCAGGCTCACTGAACAGGCAGAGCCAAGATTTTAACCCAGGTCTCCTGTGTCAGAGGCAGAGCCCGTAACCATTATACTTTCCAGCCACTAGGGCCTTGAAGTAAAACAGGTCTAATTTCACAAAGTACCCACTAAGGATAAGACTGCTGTCTATGAAGCCTTACATATGAAGAAGTATCTGTATGTAAGGGATATGGCTGAAAGCAACTACTAAATGGCCTTCAGGGGGCAAATGGAAATCACTGGAATTGACACATGAACATTTCGAAAACCTTTATCTGTGAAGTCTATTAAGCAGCACAGTGGTGTTGTGATTAGCACTCCTGCCTTGCAGCGCTGGTGCCAGTTCGAATCCCAGCCAGGGCTTGAGTCTCCTATGGTAAAAATGGTGCTTTTAAGTAGTACACAAATCTTTACTGTAAATGAAGTGCCTGAACTCTACAGTTTTACACCATGGAACATTAATCTGATAGTTTTATCATATTTGGCTGCACAGTGTTTCACAGAGCAGTGCGCTCCTCTCCATCTCTTCTTTGGAGACTCCGCCTTCCTGGGGTGCACTCTTTATACCCAATGACTGGTTGCCTCTGATCCGACTTAGTTGTGAGATGTTCCACCTAGGTGTTTTTTATGATAAAATAGCATTTTAATTTTTTTTTGTTGCCCCATAACAACTTTTCTGTGGTATGTTGCTAGATTCACATATGAAGGGGCATATATTCTTCATAAAAGAATACAATTTATCAGTTTCGGCATTTGACATGTTGTCTTTGGAATATTTTAAACTACCGGTAAGGCTAGGTCCACACTAGACACAGTTGCAGGACGGACACTGCAGTCCGGATCAGGGGAAGATTAGGGGAAGTACCCACCGTACTGCAAACTGATGAAAGTGCATCAGTTTTGCATCAGTTTCCGTTCAGTTTTTCCCTGACAGAAAACGTCTTCATCATTAGGAAGGAGTGGGAGTATTTTTTTGGGCCAATCATAAAGCTCAGGCTATCCGTTTTCACATCAGTTTTTTGTCTGTGGAGCTGGAGATGCGTTTTCTTATTGCTTTTCACTACCCCTGCGTGTATCCGTGGTCCTGATCCGTTGCGTGAAAATGCAGCAGATCCGGACCTTCCGTTCAGGTTTTGAAAACGGGTCCCCGCAAACGCAGACGGATCCGTTTTTTACTTGGGTGAGGCTGGCTGCTATTTTGAACATTAGTATCCGGGACTCCGTTTTTCATCAGGTTTGAAAAACGCAGCCACGGATATGTTTCCGGACCTAGTGTGGACCAGGTCTAAATACAGGGTATAAATGTTTTGCAAATTATTTCACTCAGGTTTTTGAAAAAAATGTACACAGCGTCACAAATTGTTTGAACAGGGGGTTGTACATGCATAAGAACATGGCCGGATTTACAACTGTAGGCACAGGCGTTCTGGTGCCCTAAACTCCGCCCCTGTAAACAGGCAAATAATAATATTCTGAACTCTTATCCCTACCTTATGTCACTAACTTTCCTTAGAATCATACACTCTAATCACTGTCTCATATCATCCTTAGTGTCATGAGACAAGGATTAGGGTGTAAGTGCCTGAGGTCAGTGATATAAGGCAGGGATTAGACTGTAAGATCCTGAGGTCAGTGACCTGAGGAGGGGTCTCTCCCACTTAAGGCGCCTGTACGCACGTGCCTACAATGCTTTAAAGGAGTTATCAAGCTTTTTTAATGAAAATAAGTAATACTTACCCGGGGCTTCGTCCAGCCCCAAGCTCCCAGCATGTCCCTCGCCGCAGCTCCGCCGTCAGCAGTTCAGGGTCACTGCCTCCCGGCCCCCGGCGATGAAGTCAGGCCGACCTGCGCCTGCACAGTATGCTCCGAACCACGTGGCAGTGATTGACAGCACCGCATCGCGTCATCGCCGGGGATCGGTAGGCACGGCGGCGAACGGCTGACGCAGGAGGGACATGCTGGAAGCTTGAGGCTGGACGAAATAGGGTAAGTAGCACTTCTTTTTATTAAAAAAGCCTGATAACTCCTTTAAGGAAAATCCGACCCTGCAAAGTAATATAATTAACATTCTTGATTTTTATCTAAGTTTAGTCTTTCTCAGTTTTTACCAGTCCCAGCCAGAATATCAATTGGCAACGAATGTGGAGGTATTGGATGCTTGACATTTGGGTGAGTCTTATCAGCAGGAGGGAATAGGCTCTTGTATAGAGTATACCTAGCGAACCAGAAATATAGAAGCTGACATCAAGACTTTTGCAGGTATTGGTGGACACTACAAGGTCCTCACATAGTGCTAGTACCATTATGTTGGTCATGTAACTGACAGGTTGACATTAAGCAGAACATTTAAACCCAACTCTAGTCAAAACCTTTATTTTAAGATTTGGACAGAGTGGATGAACTACAACATGAACCTCTGTCAGTTTCTTACTTTGTGCCTCCATTGGAGAGATCTCCTCTCCTTTCCTTTCTCTGTGACACAGTGTCCTTGACTCTGAGCCCATGGTGTCACCATGGAAAGAAGTGAGAGCCAGCAGTAAAAATAAGGGATAAGCTGTCTCTTCTCACTTCTACAAAAATATATTTATTTGTCTTTGTCCAGACTGGAGATTTATCTACTTCCCTCTGGACATGATATGATGTTTATTTTCTGAAATGACAACAATACAAACACTAAAAAGTTTGTAATCTTCCACTTTATTCAAAAGTAATTTTAGATGTAGTTGGGCTTTAAAGTGGTCTGAAACTCCGACATAACATTCAATAAAAATGTGTTTTCCTACTTTTTATTACTCATACAGTTATCATATTTGCTTTAGTGCATAAGTAATATTGTCTGTTTACAAATTACAAGTTTCGAAAGTGTAGTTTATCTTGCCATGAAACCTGCCGTTGCATTTTATTTAAACTGCTTTTTATTACATATTAACATCTTCTAATTAGCTGTTCTGAGATGTTTGTGTGCTTGAAGCACAGAGAGCTTCACAGAGATCTCCTTTTCACTTGTTACACTGTGTTTACACACATGTATCAACATTGGAATGCAAACAAATATACGGTTATCTCCAGTTTGGATGCAGATTTGTAGATAAATAGCAGGACAAAGTGCTTTCTTTAACCATTTCAGTGATATTCTGCTTAAAAAAAAATTGGGATAGTAGCTTTCAAGCTGTGAGGAATCTTTTAGAGCGAAGCAGAAATGCTGACTTTCAGACCACTTTAACCTCTTATGGCTGTTGGTGAAATTATTTGAATCAGCCAATCAAAATCTCACTGCATTTTGCCATCTGTACATGCTAAGAAGGTGTCACCATCTGAACATGTGTGGGAGACAGGAATATTTAAAAGTACAACAGGAACCTTAGAGGGACTGCTGAGGACCATGGAGAAGACTGTTCAGGTTCTACCTGCTCTGTTTCAGTTCAGCATCTCGTGTCAGGCATGCAAAATAAAAAAGAATGTTAATGGAGAGAGCTCGGGAGAACGTCAGAACCAGGAGAGAAAAGGGGGAGAGACCCCAAATTAAAAGCTCTGACCAGACTTGGAGACAGACGAAACTGAGGATAAAAAAAATGATGAGGACGACGAGGGAAGTCAGTATCCCCCTTTGAAATATCCAGCTAGGGCCACAGGGGCCACTCATGGGGGAAGCAGAAAGGAAAGTGAGGTCATTAAAGAAGCAGGAAAGAGCGTCAGAACTCTCCTGGAGCTGATTACACCACTTACTTTATCCTTGTCCTTTCAGGTCAGATTGAGCCACAATAGAATAAAATAAAACACACAAAAGGGGACAAAATAGAAAAACACCAGAGTTAGTGGTTAAGGAGGAATCCTCAGGCCTTGCTTGTATATAATGAAACAGGAAATGAGCACACTGAAGTCTAGTAGGGAATGATCAATGGCCACAACAAAATGGCAGCTCAGAGGAAGAGACTGCAAGGTGATATTGTACAAAACATCTTTATATCAATCCGAAGTTGTACACAATTTTCACTAAATCATGCAATCTGGAATTATTAGGTTCTTATTGGCTATATCTAGTAGTGAGCTTAGTAGTTTAGATTAATTTGATCAGGATCTGAACCTGGAAGATAGACAACCAATGCTATCACATTTTTCATATACATTGGTGCAAAATAGTTTTTGCTACCTTATTCTATTTAGATTTATTTGTTGCACTTATTTATTTATTTATTTTTTATCTCCAAACAAATGTAGTAAAATAGAAAAGACATCTCGGTCCATATGCGATTACGGTTTTTCTCCTGAGTTTTTGCCTGGGTGATATTTTCACACCTTGGCCCACATGCAATTACAGTCTTCTCCTTAGTTTTCTCCTAGGAGCCAAACTTTCATTTTCTATTTAGAATAACTTTTCAACATTTTTCAACTCAAAAAATACCAAACATAGCTGGGAAATTAGTATCAAAACTAGTAACTAGTAACTTTAAAAAGCATTATATTGACCAGTTTGAAAATATCACCTAGGTGAAAACTCAGGGTAAAAAGCTAACTGCTTATTGGCCCTTGTGAATAAAATGCTTTGTAAGGGCCCATTCACACTTGAGCGTTTTGCGGGCGATTTTGGCAAAACGCTCAAGCGCTAGTGCAATGATACCCTATGGGCCCGTTCTCACTTGGGCGATTTGCGTTAATCGCTGGCGATTAACGCAAATCGGCAAACACAAATTTGTACCCTGCACCATTTTCAGGCGGTTTTCCGGCGATCGCTTTTAGTGCTATAGAAGCGCTAAACGCAAATGTGAAAAAAATCGCTTTTTTTGTGTGTTAATCACCAAAAATCGCCAGAGCAAAACGCTAGCGTTCTGCAAGTGTGAATGGGCCCTAAAACACTAGCATTTGACAAAATACTTAGAATTATTTTGATAGTACTTTTTCATCTACTTTTTTTGTACTCTTTCAATTGCAAAGTGATAAGCAGTTATTTTAAAAAGAGGTTGAAAAATAACCTCTTAGGAGAAAACTCAGGAGAAAAAGGTAATTGCATTTGGCCCCTGAGTACAAACAATACACTGATTTTGAATACTCATTTGACTTGTTGTGTGAAAATGTTTATCAATACCCATATTACCCCTATGAAAAGTTAACTGCTCCTTTGGTCACACAATCAAACAGTGAAGCAAATTTCAATAATTATGGGTACATTTAGAACAGATACACCTAAGCTTGATTGAACATCATTTGAATATTGAACATCATTTGATTAGAACCATTTCACCAATCTGAAATTGCCAAACAGGTATTAAGATACAGAACACCCTGGACCATATGCAATTAACTTTTTCTCCTGAGATTTCTCCTAGCCTATAATTCTTCATATTCTCTTTCACAATTCACAAAAATGGAGAAGCACCCATGCAAGAAGACCTCTGTGTGCCTTAGCTCATGGTCACAGTACCTAGTGACCCAGTAACAAAAATTCCACAAAGCTGGCACCACCGAATGAAGTAAAAAAGCTCTTTATTCAAACGTCATTAAAGTGACATTCAGTCAGTAATCAAAAAGTGTAGCAATGGCGACAGCCCGCTGTTTCGAACTTGACGTCCTTTGTCAAGCCATACTGCTATCACTAACCATAAAACACACCTCCTTTAAATAGTGGTCACTGGTCAGTTACACAATCAACCAATGAGTTTGAAATCTTAACAACCAATGGGAACGCCTGACAGGGGTGAGGACCTGATGGGGAACTGCACTAAATCATGTGATCCATGGTAGACCAATAGGAACGCAGATCGCGTGAATGGAATACGCATGCGGACAAAAATACGCATGAAAATACGCATGAAAACTTCCGGTACGCAAAAATGACGTCAACGCGTGCCGTACGCGTAAAAATTTACGCATGCGTCACCGGATGCGTAAATTTACCAATATCATATCATAGGTGTCCACTCAGTGTGGCCGATTAAAAATTTCCTAAAGCCCCTCATAAATGAAAAGACTCGATTCAAACCCCCTCGACCCATAACTCCCAGGCGTTTAATCCACCAAGCTTCTCTACGTGCTAATTCTTGTTTGCGGTCCAATTTTCCTCGCCAATCAGGGGACACTATCAATTACTTGGACTCTCATTTGTGAGATGTTATGTCGTGCTTCTTTAAAGAGACTCTGTAACAACAAAAACCTCCCCTGGGGGGTACTCACCTCGGGTGGGGGAAGCCTCCGGATCCTAATGAGGCTTCCCACGCCGTCCTCTGTCCCACGGGGGTCTCGCCGCAGCCCTCCGAACAGCCGGCGACTGTGCCGACTGTCATTTCAATATTTACCTTTGCTGGCTCCAGCGGGGGCGCTGTGGCGACTTTCGGCACGGAAATAGACGGAAATACCCGATCTCCGTCGGGTCCGCTCTACTGCGCAGGCGCCGGAAACTTGCGCCTGCGCAGTAGAGCAGACCCGACGGCGATCGGGTATTTCCGCCTACTTCGGCGCCGAGAGGCATCAGAGCGCCTGCGCAGGAGCCAGGAAGGTAAATAATGACGTCACCGCTGCCCGGACTGCACGGAGGGCTACAGCGAGACCCCCGAGGGACGCAGGACGGCGTGGGAAGCCTCATTAGGATCCTGAGGCTTCCCCCACCCGAGGTGAGTACCCCCCAGGGGCCGTTTTGGCGTTACAGTTCCTCTTTAAAATGACTAGAAACTGTCTGAGTAGAATCCTTGTTACGGATGGCAGTCTTGTGACCCGACATCCTAACTTTAAGAGGTGTAGTCGTCATCCCAACATACCCAAGACCACATGGGCATACAATTAAGTAAACTACATAACTCGAGTCACAAGAATACCGTCCCCTAACAACAAATCTTGTACCTTTAGAAGGGTGAGTAAAAGTACCGCCCTTAGTAATGTGACTGCATAAATGGCAATTAAGGCAGGGATAGGTACCTTTCCTAACATTATCAGGAGGCCTGTCCCCTGATACCCGGTGGTGAAAAACCTTATCCCTAACAGAAGGGGGTTTCTCATAAATTCCATTCACGCGATCTGCGTTCCTATTGGTCTACCATGGATCACATGATTTAGTGCAGTTCCCCATCAGGTCCTCACCTCCTGTCAGGCGTTCCCATTGGTTGTTAAGATTTCAAACTCATTGGTTGATTGTGTAACTGACCACTATTTAAAGGAGGTGTGTTTTATGGTTAGTGATAGCAGTATGGCTTGACAAAGGAATTTCGAAGTTCGAAACAGCGGGCTGTCGCCATTGCTACACTTTTTGATTACTGACTGAATGTCATTTTAATGACGTTTGAATAAAGAGCTTTTTTACTTCATTCGGTGGTGCCAGCTTTATGGAATTTTTTTTTTCATATTCTCTTTAAAATAACTTTTCAGCACTTTGCAATTGAAAATGTACCAAAAAAAATCGGTAAAAAAGGTACTATCAGAATTGTTTTGAGTATTTCCTTGCCTGCTGGTGATTTAAAGGACATTTTATTGACATACATTATCACCTAGGAGAAAAAAAAATTAATGTGTTGATCAAGTCCAAAAGGTCTGAGAAAAAAAATACTAAAATGCATCAGTCAAGAAAGGATCACTCACAAAAAAATCTCTAATACTCAGATTAACAACTATGAGAGCCATTATTTTAAAAAGGAGAAACGTTGGAACAGTGGTAAATCTGCCCATGAGTGCCAATTCTAACAAAAATACTCTAGAAGCATATGGAAGTCTTATCACAGAAGTCACAGGAGAACCCAGAAAACAATTGCTAAACAAGAGGAACATAAAGGATTATATAACATTTGCCAAAAGAACACATTTTAAACACTTTTGCTACTTTTTATCACAATGCCCACAGTGAAACATGGCGGCGGTAGTGTGATTGTTAGGGGTGATTTGCTGTTTCAGGGCTCCTGTGACTTGCCATGATTGAATGAAGGAGGAATTCTGCTTTCTACAAGAAAGCACTGATGGAGAATGACCCATCGTCAGTCGATTATCTGAAGTTCAAGTGCAACTGGGTTAAACAATTGTACAATCTGAAGCAAGTCCACCTCTGAAAACAAAAACCCACAATTAAGCTTTTGGAGAGGCTGCGTCACTAAGATGCTGTGACGGGCCCACCAGTTGTATACCCTTCAGTGTTGCATAAGGAGGGATTTTGGGGATCTAAAAACACAGAGGAGAAAAGGGTGCAGTTGTGTGCAGTACTGGCGTGCTCATACAAGGATGGGAGTGGGGCCAAGAGAAGCATATTTAACACTTTTATTGAATATGTTTAGAGGGATCCATCTGGAACAGAGGGGTGTAAAAAGATGGGGGAAGTCTCTGGACTATCCAGGGGTTTCCCAATACTGAATTAATGTATTTTATTTAATGACTTCCGGTAGGCTTTACGTGTTTGGTAAGTCAGCAATATGTAAAGTAGACCAAAAACAGAATAGACCACTCCCAGTAACTTGTGTGTAGCCATATCTCTTGTGTGGCAGGCTTTGATCAGTCAATGGATTTGTAAAGCTCTGATTTTCAAATCAGAACCTCTACCACCTGATCAAACTGATCACATGCTTCCCCATGAGTTCTGCTGCCCTCTAGAAAGCCTACCAGCAATAGATCATTATGGGTCTCTTGGTTAGTGAGTCTTGAGTCTTTTAACTGAATAATTGATAAAGTTCAGTGGTACATTCCCTGTAACGTTCAACAACACCAGCAATGTCTATGAGACCTCTACAAAAACAAGATGGAATAGAAGATGTTAATGATTGAATGAAACAGTTGTGTTATGTGGATCTTTAAGAACATACCCCAGCTCTCTCCGGGTAAACACCAGCACGTAGGAAGGAGGCCTTCCAGCTGTCCACTTCCTCCTGAGTCTCACAGGCCAGCTCCAGCTGACGGTAATCTTTGTAAACATTCCTGCTTGAAACATACCACGCAAGATATATATGAATATCATATAATACAGAGAATTGATTATAATAGCTCTGTGGCATTCTGTCCTGCATTCCAGCAGTTGAAGCATTACTGTTAGTACTAACGAGTCTTGTGCATTTCATCAATAAACAGGGTCACTGATCAAGGAAGAAAAAGTATCCCCTTGCCTGCAAGTCTGAGGAGCTTAAAGGACAGGTCTGAGGTAACAAAAACCAAGCTCTACTTACCTGGGTCCTCCTCCGGCCCCAGGCAGCCGCCCTGTGCCCTCTCCGCTTCCAGCCGATGTCCCGAGGTCCCCTCCGTTGCAGATGCCACATGCTTGTGCAGAAGACATCTGCAACGAAGGGGACCACGGGACACCAGCTGGCAGTGGAGATGCATGAAGGAGATAGGCTGCCAGGGGCTGCAGGAGGCCCCAGGTAAGTAGATGTTGGATTTTTTTTTTTACCCCGGATGTGTCCTTCAAGGTTACTGCTGCTGTGACACTGGTAGCAGCATATTCATTGGATAACACTAGAAAGAGCTGTGCCAGAGATTCACAGTTGCCATTTTTTTTTTACTGTTTAAAGGACCACTAATGTGAAACATTGTAAAATTTTAAATACATATGTACACGTGCTTGTCTCCCATATGAACAGATTCCCACAGATAAAACAGAATTAAAATTGTGTTGAGCAAAACCCAGTTCAGAGGTACTTTAATAGAACTTTTCCTCTTTATCTGACTTCCTATGGAAGTGATGAGTGATCACTGGAACAGACATAGATTGAAAATCTTCCCAAAAGACACACAGACTGAAATACAAACCCGATAGAGGTTTTAATCATTTTTTAAAATTCAAAAAGGAGTTTTTACCATTCCTCACTCTACTGAAACTGAAATAAAGTTTTGGCTAGTGCTGAACATTAAGATACAAAGTAGAAATAATTTCCACTGAATCCAATATGGGCCAGTCAAGCCTATTAGCTGCTGGGTAATTAACCAGCTGTCAGCTAATTGTTCAGCAGCTGAAGGGCTTGATTGGCTCAGTTGTAAGTCAATGGAAATTTGTATGGAAAGTCAGGGCAAACCGCTAGTGGTTTTGTAAAAACCGCTACACATTGTAGCCATCGGCGGTGTTCTTACTTCCGTTAGAGATAACCGCAAACACGCTGCATGCAGCAGTTTGCCGGTGATTAGCGTGCAAAGCACGCTAATCGTGATCGCTCCAAAACCGCCGCAGTGTCCAGTGATTTTTCCGTGTTAATCGCGGGAAAATCACTCCCGCAAAACGCCGGCGGTAATCGCCGGCGTTCTGCGGTTTCAGATGTGAACGGGCCCTCAAGCTCATCTGTAGTGGAGCAGCACATTGATCAGTACCCACCTCTGCTCAGTATTGAACAGGGCAAAAATGTGCTTGCTTGACATAAATCCCTTTTCAATATCCCTCAGCTTCAGGTTATCCAGGGGAAGCATGTACTTCTTCTCTTTCTCCTGTAGGGGGCAAAAAATACACATTGTTAAAATAAAAGCTTCTTATAGAGAAAAAACAGTTTGCAATACAAAAGACAAAGTGTTTGATTTATTTGAAGTCATTGGGAGTCTGTAATAAAAAAAAAAAAAAAATTAGACACTTATCTAAGGAGAGGGAAGGCTCTGGGTCCTAATGAGCCTTCCTCTCCTATACTGGTGCCCTCATTGCGGTGTCCGCTCCTCCGCTTAAATCCCCTACTGCGGGGTGCTTCGTAAGTCTTTAGGAGCCGAGTCCTCCTGAAGAAAGGAGGCTCCATACTGCGCACAGTGCTAGTGCAGGAGAGAGGCGCTTGCTTGTGTTCAGTATGGAGCACTTGGGATCCAGAAGACTTCTGAAGCCTCCCTTTGGCGGCGCAGAGAGCAGTATTTGACTGATTTAGCCAAATACTGCTACAGGGGAGTACAGAGCCGCCCGTATTTAGGAGCACTTGGTCTACTGAAGACTTCCAAAGCCTCCTGCAGCGGCAGAGAGCATCTCCGACCCATCAGTCAGAGATTGCTAACGGGGACACAGCCCTAGAGCGAAGGGACCATAGGAGGAACGGGAAGGCTCTATAGGACCAAGAGTCTTCCCTCTACTTTGGTGATTTTTTTTTCCACTTTAAGGCAACCCTGAAATGAGAGGCATATGGAAAGCTGCAATATTCACTTCCTTTTAAACAATAAAATATTGTCTGACTGGCTCTCCACCCCTAATGGTGCAACCGTATAGGCCACTGACACAGAACGAGAAAGATCACATGATCTGGCTAGTGCCTAACAACAATGGCCACATACTTGTTTCAGACATTTTTTTTAAGCCAAAAAAATGAGCAGGATAGCTGCAGTGATCCCTGAGGACCCCTAAGGGGGTATCTTCAGTGATCTATAATTATATCTATAATAGGGGTGACTATAATTTGGTAAAAGTTGGCAACCCATGCCTGAGACCTTCTAGAACATAGTGGGGGTTGCTGCAGTTGTGTGACTACATTTGTATTCAGGTAACCACAGTAAGATGATGATAATGATGATTATTATTATTTAAATAAACCCAAGGATGCCGCATGCAACTGCAATCACACAACTCCTAAATCTCACATCATTGAGAAATCTTCACTATGATCTATTCTAACACGACCCTAAAGAGCGATGCAATCTTTTACCACTTAACAACAATTTTTAAATAACCCAGTCCAAGTTTGGGATGCTTAGGGTACATACACACATCCAATTTTGATTGAATAATTTTACCACTTCTATGTAGCACGAAGGCCAACATGTTTGAATGGTATGAACAGATAGTGTAAGTATGAAAATGGGGGAGAAACCGAGAGCCCAATATGGTGCAGTATGTTAATATGGAGAGATCTGTTGTGAATAAATGAGATGATTATACTCACAAGGGTGGGTCGCCACAAAGGCAACCACTGGAAAGGCCGGCGGGGAGAATTGTAACCTGACCCCGCTCAGGTTAAAAAGTCGCTCTCTGTAGATAGGAGAAAATGGGGATACACCCCTCCACCAAGGGTGGACTAGATGATATTGAAATATGATAACAGAGGCGCCAAGCAGAATAAAATTAGTTAAAATTGTTAAAAAGGGGGAAGTGGGTGGACTCACCTCCCTTCTGAAAAAAATGGCCGGACAATGGACAGGTTACTTACAGTCTAAAGTAACATTTATTAGTAACTCCAAAAGTGCAACGCGTTTCACGGGTAACAGTCCCGCTTCTTCAGGCAAACGATTATTTGGAGGGTGCAAAATCAGGTCATGAACCAGACAGAGGCGCTCTACCTGGTTCATGACCTGATTTTGCACCCTCCAAATAATCGTTTGCCTGAAGAAGCGGGACTGTTACCCGTGAAACGCGTTGCACTTTTGGAGTTACTAATAAATGTTACTTTAGACTGTAAGTAACCTGTCCATTGTCCGGCCATTTTTTTCAGAAGGGAGGTGAGTCCACCCACTTCCCCCTTTTTAACAATTTTAACTAATTTTATTCTGCTTGGCGCCTCTGTTATCATATTTCAATAAGATAGTGTAAGTAAGCTCTCAGTGGTCAATTGCACAACGCAGACATTATGATGAGTGTGGATTGCAATGGAGACTGGACATAGATGCTAATACAAAGCCTGCATGCAGAGAATATGATCAGTTACAGCGCAGTACTGTGAACAGACCCATAGAATTGTATGGGCACTGAGTAGCCATGCAGAATTATTCTGCAATGCAAATGAGCACTGCGAACTAGCCCTCAAACTGCACGGGGGTGGTAAAATTAGCTTATCATTAGGCAATCAAAACTGGATGTTTGTACATAGCCTAAAGGTCCGTACACACGCCGGACTGGAGGCAACGACGGGTCCGTCGTCACCTCCCGCTGGGTGGGCGTTCCGGCGACAGTCCGGCATGTGTACAGTCTGTCGGCGGACTGATACGGCTGTTCCTGAGCGATCCGCCGCTACAGACAAACTGTACACACGCCGGACTGACGCTGGAACATGGAAGTTGGCCAATCAAAACTGGATATATGTACACACTATTAAGCCTAAATGCTTACAAACCAGGTACAGTGGCTTGCAAAAGTATTTGGCCCCTTTGAAGTTTTCCACATTTTGTCACATTACTGCCACAAACATGAATCAATTTTATTGGAATTCCACATGAAAGACCAATACAAAGTGGTGTACACGTGAGAAGTGGAACGAAAATCATACAGGATTCCAAACATTTTTTACAAATCAATAACTGCAAAGTGGGGTGTGCATAATTATTCAGCCCCCATTGGTCTAAGTGCAGTCAGTTGCCCATAGACATTGCCTGATGAGTGCTAATGACTAAAGAGAGTGCACCTGTGTGTAATCTAATGTCAGTACAAATACAGCTGCTCTGTGATGGCCTCAGAGGTTGTCTAAGAGAATATTGGGAGCAACAACACCATGAAGTCCAAAGAACACACCAGACAGGTCAGAGATAAACTTATTGAGAAATTTAAAGCAGGTTTAAGCTACAAAAAGATTTCCAAAGCCTTGAACATCCCACGGAGCACTGTTCAATAGATCATTCAGAAATGGAAAGTGTATGGCACAACTGTAAACCTACCAAGACAAGGCCGTGTACCTAAACTCACAGGCCAAACAAGGAGAGCGCTGATCAGAAATGCAGTCAAGTCAAGAGGCCCATGGTGACTCTGGACGAGCTGCAGAGATCTACAGCTGAGGTGGGGGAATTTGTCCATAGGACAACTATTAGTCGTTTACTGCACAAAGTTGGCTCTTATGGAAGAGTGACAAGAAGAAAGCCATAACATACAACAGACAAACAAGAAGTCCCGTTTGCAGTTTGCCACATGCCACGTGGGGGACACAGCAAACATGTGGAAGAAGGTGCTCTGGTCGGATGAGACCAAAATGGAACTTTTTGTCCAAAATGCAAAACGCTATGTGTGGCAGAAAACGAACACTGAACATCACTCAGAACACACCATCCCCACTGTCAAATATGGTGGTGGCAGCATCATGCTCTGGGGGTGCTTCTCTTCAGCAGGGACAGGGAAGCTGGTCAAAGTTGATGGGAAGATGGATGGAGCCAAATACAGGACAATCTTGGAAGAAAACCTCTTGGAGTCTGCAAAAGACTTGAGACTGGGGCGGAGGTTCACCTTCCAGCAGGACAACAACCCTAAACATAAAGCCAGGGCAACAATGGAATGGTTTAAAACAAAACATATCCATGTGTTAGAATGGCCCAGTCAAAGTCCAGATCTAAATCCAATTGAGAATCTGTGGAAAGATCTGAAAACTGCTGTTCACAAATGCTGTCCTTCTAATCTGACTGAGCTGTTTTACAAAGAAGAATGGGCAAGGATTTCAGTCTCTAAATGTGCAAAGCTGGTAGAGACATACCCAAAAAGACTGACAGCTGTAATTGCAGAAAAAGGTGGTTCTACAAAGTATTGACTCAGGGGGCTCAATAATTACGCACACCCCACTTTGCAGTTATTGATTTGTAAAATATGTTTGGAATAATGTATGATTTTCGATCCACTTCTCACGTGTACACCACTTTGTATTGGTCTTTCACCTGGAATTCCAATAAAATTGATTCAGGTTTGTGGCAGTAATGTGACAAAATGTGGAAAACGTCAAGGGGGCCAAATACTTTTGCAAGCCACTGTATGTACACACTATGCGCATTGCTGTGTTGCAGTATGTGAACGCACTGCCTATACAATTGTATGGACATAATTACGTCTCTGCCTTGTAATGAACGACATTGTCCAAACACGCTTTCTTCAATGCATACGTGGATGGGTGCATTAGTGAGCAGGTTACCATAGCAATCTTCATGCTATGAAAAATAATGTGCCTGTTATGAGCTCACTGCCAAGCAGCCCGTTATGCTTTGGGTAGAAAGGACAAGAAAGACAAGCATGAGATACCCTGCTGGTACATGCAGCATGAGACACCCTGCTGGCACCTGCAGCATGATACACCCTTCTGGCACCTACGGCATGAGGCACCCTGCTGGCACCTGCACTATGATCCACCCTGCTGGCACCTACAGCATAAGACACCCAGCTGGCACCTACGGCATGAGACACCCTGCTGGCACCTGCAGAATGAGACACCCTGCTGGCACCTGTGGCATGATATACCCTGCTGGCACCTGCAGCATGAGACACCCTGCTGGCACCTGCACCATGATACACCCTGCTGGCACCTGCAGCATGAGACGCTCTGCTGGCACCTGCGGCATGAGACACCCTGCTGGCACCTACGGCATGAGACGCCCTGCAGGCACCTACAGCATGAGACACTCTGCTGGCACCTGTACCATGATACACCCTGCTGGCACCTGCAGCATGATACACCCTGCTGACACCTGCGGATTGAGACACCCTGCTGGCACCTACGGCATGAGGCACCCTGCTGGCACCTACAGCATGAGACACCCTGCTGGCACCTGCAGCACGAGACACCCTGCTGGCACCTGCGGCATGAGACGCCCTGCTGGCACCTACAGCATGAGACACTCTGCTGGCACCTGTGGCATGATACACCCTGCTGGCACCTGCGGCATGAGACGCCCTGCTGGCACCTGCGGCATGAGGCACCCTGCTGGCACCTGTGGCACGAGAGGCCCTGCTGGCAACTGCAGCACTAGACGCCCTGCTGGCACCTACAACATGAGACACCTTGCTGGCACCTACAGCATGAGACACCCTGCTGGCACCTGCAGCATGAGACACCCTGCTGGCACCTACAGCATGATACACCCTGCTGGCACCTGCAGCATGAGACACCTTGCTGGCACCTACAGCATGATACACCCTGCTGGCACATGCAGCACGAGACACCCTGCTTGCACCTACAGCATGAGACACCCTACTGGCACCTGCAGCATGAGACACCCTGCTGGCACCTACAGCATGATACACCCTGCTGGCACCTGCAGCATGAGACACCTTGCTGGCACCTACAGCATGAGACACCCTGCTGGCACATGCAGCACGAGACACCCTGCTGGCACCTACAGCATGAGACACCCTGCTGGCACCTACAGCATGAGACACCCTGCTGGCACCTGCAGCATGATATACCCTGCTGGCACCTGTTGCATGAGGCACCCTGCTGGCACCTGCACCATGATACACCCTGCTGGCACCTGCGGCATGAGACGCCCTGCTGGCATCTATGGCATGATACACCCTGCTGGCACCTGCAGCATGACGCACCCTGCTGGCACCTGCAGCATGACGCACCCAGCTGGCACCTGCAGCATGACGCACCCTGCTGGCACCTGCACCATGATACACCCTGCTGGCACCTGCAGTATGAGACACCCTGCTGGCACCTATGGCATGATACACCCTGCTGGCATCTGTGGCATTATACACCCTGCTGGCACCTGCAGCATGAGACACCCTGCTGGCACCTGTAGCATGAGACACCCTGCAGGCACCTGCAGCTTGATACACCCTGCTGGCACCTGTGGCATGATACACCCTGCTGGCACCTGCGGCATGATACACCCTGCTGGCACCTGTGGCATGATACACCCTGCTGGCATCTGTGGCATGATACACCCTGCTGGCACCTGCAGCATGAGACACCCTGCTGGCACCTGCAGCATGAGACACCCTGCTGGCACCTGCAGCTTGATACACCCTGCTGGCACCTGTGGCATGATACACCCTGCTGGCACCTGCGGCATGATACACCCTGCTGGCACCTGTGGCATGATACACCCTGCTGGCACCTGCACCATGATACACCCTGCTGGCACCTGCACCATGACACACCCTGCTGGCACCTGCGGCATGAGACAACTACTGGCACCTGCAGAATGAGACACTCTGCTGGCACCTGCGGCATGAGACAACTACTGGCACCTGCAGAATGAGACACTCTGCTGGCACCTGCAGCATGAGACACCCTGCTGGCACCTGTGGCATGATACACCCTGCTGGCACAAAATTGGGACATTGCTCCCCCTTGAGCTATGAAGCCTCGTACACACCTAAAGAGAACTCTGCATAGGCAGCGATTCGTCACCATCTCGGCCAAGCATCCAGTGTTTGTTCATCTGCCCCATAGCCCATGTTCGTTTCTTTGTACAGCGCCACGGAATATGTTGGCACTTTATAAATCAATAATAATAATAGCCTTGTTTAATGATCTGATGCTATCTCTAAAGGACACCGACGAATGATCATATTGTCCTCCTCCTTCCCCTGCCTGACAGAAGCCACTTGTTTGAGTGACACCTCTTGGTCCCTCCTCTACATTGAACAGTACACACTGTTCGGCTTTAGACAAGTGTTGTTTCTGTAAAGAGCTCAGTCCCCATGGTGTTGCCCTAATGGTGAATTATAATCATTACAGGCGACACTGACTGTGCCTGTAAACAAACCCTTAGTAAGGTGCCATTTCCACTCTGTACAGAGCTGGATCATCCAAAATGCAAATCTAGGCAGTTGCCTAGGGCCTGGAGATAGTCTAGGGGCTGGCAGATGCTACCCCCCACCAAATCTTGCTAAGGAAAATAAGCCAAATGATCATCAGCTGTGGGCAAAAACTGCTCTTTCGCCTAGGGCCTCATTCCATTCTCAATCCATTTCTGACTCTAACCACTGTTACCGGTATGGAGAAAGTGGGAGAATATGCTTCTGCAGCTACACAGTGAATGTAAATGTGCATATGCAGCACAGTAATTCAGCCTGCCCTTGCAGAGGGGTAGAACAACACCTGGTTCTCTGCCAGTAATAGCAATAAAAAACATGTGCAGGCTCAACTCCATCCAGACACTTTCCATACATTAACCGTCTCCTGATCCTGAGGTCACACTCTACAGTATTACTCATACACAGACTTTCAAAGCATAACTGGACTTATTCACGGCAGTAGTTTTCTTTTTGCCCATCAGGAAGGGGTGGGAGGGGTAGTTAAACAAAATATCTGGGAGGGTGCTTTAAAATAAGACAAGATCTAGATATAGTTCTGCTTTAAAGTATAAGTGTCAGGCATGTCAAATCAAAAATCAATTCTTTGTTTTTATCTGGTAAACAAGTAATACGGATGCTAATCAGGCAATCCAAAAGTTAAAAATCACTATTACTTTTCTTGTTGATAAATGATCATTCCCCAGTTTACCTGACTCTTATTTGGTACATCGCGCACAAAGAAAGTTGCAGGGCATGCTGGGTTGTCTTTTTTTAGCTTCTTTACTTTACTCTCAGACTTAACTAATGAAGCCTGGTTGGCTGAAGCCTCTTTCCCCCTTGTTTTCTTCCCCTACACCTCTGTTCCTCTCTGATTGGCCAATATTTCTCATACTGAGACTAGCCACTTTCTGGGAGGAGGGCGGGCAATGCATACATAGAGAAGAGTAAGGGAGGAAATGACATCAGGATTGGCTTCAAGACAGACACAGTTAAAATGGAGAATCCTAAAGGTGGCCACTAAGGGTCCAACTTCTAGCGAAAAATCGTTCGAGCGATCAGAAATTCTGATCAGACGAAAAATCGTTCATACACCATCAACTAACCAATCATTGCTTCCTATCTATCACGACCAACAAGAAAATCCAAATTTTGGTTAGACGAAAATTCAATCAGACGATTTTTTTTATAATCGTTCATTATCGATTGTGCCCATCAACTAAGATTATTTACAACCAATCCAATCAGAATTTTTGATCGCTCAAACAATTTTTCGCTAGAAATTGAACCGTTAGTGGCCAGCTTAAGAAGGATTTTCTCTTTTTTTACTATAGAAAAATCACTGAAATCAAAACATAAACAGTGCAATACATATGTTATGTAAGTAAAGCAAGTATTTATCTACGTGTGTGTGTGTGTGTGTGTGTGTGTGTGTGTGTGTGTGTGCGTGCGTGCGTGCGTGCGTGCGTGCGTGCGTGTGTGTGTGTTCTGAGATAGTATGGCTGACAGCGCCTCGTTAAGGACACCCTCCCATTAAAGTTGCTTCCCTTTACCATCTTATATTATTCTGAAACAGGTATGGGAGCATATCTTCACTCTAAGGGCACAAACATCAGCAACAAAACCTTAAAGAAAACCCGAGATGGCAGATATTAAAAAAATTATACGTACCTGGGGCCTTTTCCAGCCCCATTCAGGTTAATCCTGTCCTCGATGTCCTCTTTTGCCATCTGTAGCCTTTGCAATCCGTCCCGGTAACTGGTAGTCGAAGCATACTGCGCATGCACCAACTGACCAGATTACTGGGACGGATTGCGGAGGTTACAGACGACGACTACATTAGCTGCATGCTTGTTTCAGGTGAGTGATTCAGATACTACTAACCAGAAAGATCAGCAGGAATGCCTGGCAACTTGTTTCAAAAGTAATAAATATGACAGCCCCCTCTAGCTTAAAATGTCTTTTAAATATGCTACGTTAGGCATTTTTATAAATGTACACATTTTTGATGATTACTGTATTTTTTGGACTACAAGACTCACTTTTTCTCCTCCATAAGCGGGGGAAAAAGTCACTGCATCTTATAGTCCAAATGCAGGGAGTTCCTGACTTGTGAACACCTGCCAATACGAACCTCCAACCTGCCACAATGTCGGGGACTCCATGTATTGTGCCCATGCAGAAGCACAAGGACACAAGGAGGACAGAGGAGGACACATGGGCGACACAGAGACACAAGAGGTACAAGGCTGCATGAGGTACAAAGGGGGCATAATCCACAAGATGCCCCTTCACTATGGATGCACCAGGTTTAGTTTATATTTTTTCCCCTGGTTTTTGTGCTCTAAACCTAGGTGTGTCTTATGGTCAGGAACGTCTTATAGTCAGAAAAATACAGTAATTATTAATAAACTAATTAACTAAAAATATTTGAGTTTTTGCAAAATAAAAAGTAAAATTATCTGTTGTACCAATTTGAAGATCTTTTGTGACCTACTGCTAGGTGCTAACTACCAGTGACCAGTCAGTCTGACGTGCTCTTCCTTCCTGTCACATGGGCATGCGGAGGCATGAGTGATTGCTCTGGCAGTTGAAGCAAAGCCCAGGGCCAGTTTTCTGGGAAGGCCACAACAGCCCAGACTTTGTGGCCCTCCCACAAAGCCCGGGAACAGGGGTTGCTGCATATAGAGGAGGATGCAAATTGAAAAAGAGGTTGCAAACGAGGAACACGACATAGAAGATGGAAACTGCTGCACAAAGTAACTACATATGAAAAAAGGGGCAGCTGTACATAGATGCTTCATATAGAAGAGGGGGCTGCACATGGAATGGGAGGGCGGCTGCTGCGCATGGAAGGGGGCATAGGGGCACTAAAAGTATAAATCTGGCCTTGGCATTGCCTACTTTTTGACTTATAGCTTATCATGACTTCTATAGCCCAGTAAATCAGATCAGTTAATTTTGGCGCAGCGGTGTGCAATCGTTTGGGTACCACCATAGGCGGCACTCAATGACTAGTTTTGCCGTAGCTCAAATTAGAAAAATAACGATAATTTGGGCATCGTGCAACAGACGGTGCACAAATTACATGTAAGTTGCGACAACTCGAAGGGGGAATAGTATTTAACACAGCCAACTTTCGACTTCACCCTGCACCCAAATTTGCCAGCTGCCATTTTAAATGTACGCCAGTAAAGAAGCATATCCTAAAACTTGCTGAGGCCTTGTTCACATTGCGTTCGGCTCGTGTGTCCGTCCGCGGTGGGCTTTTTTAATGCGTTTTTTAAACCGTTTTCTGGCGATTTTCTGCATGTTAACTCGTTTTTTGGGGCGTTTTTGTAAGCGTTTTTGCAGAGCCAAGCGAATTTGTGAGCATTTTGCGTTTTTTTTATACCCTCCATTGAGGCAAATCGCCTCAAAAATGGTCTAAGCACCGCTTTTCTAATCGGATCGCAAACGAACCGCTCAGATATGAACTCTCTCATAGAGAATCATTGCACAAGCGCTTTCAGGGCGATTTTGAAAATCGCCCGCGATTAAAATTTTACAAAAACGCCTATAATGTGAACAAGGCCTTAGGAAGGGATCAAGCAGCTGGATGTCGCTCACGGTCTATGAATGAATGGAGTAGATTTTTTTCCTTTTTCATTATGCAACAACCGCAACATTTTTTGAAACTTTTTAGTACACAATTCATGTCATATTATTCTATTAAATTAATCTGTAAAAAATAAATATGGCTGAACTTCAGCTTTAAAAGAAGAAATCTGTTTTAGATTTCTACTTTTAACTTTATGCCTGAATATGAATGCAAAGTATGACCTCATAATCTGGAGATGCACGGTGTATGGAAAATGTCTGAACACAGCTCAGCCTGCACGTTTTTACTGCTGCAGCTGGCAGTGCACCGTATGTTCTTCAAACCTCCCAACCTTTTGGGACGGAAGAAAGGAGGAAAACCGTCAAATACATGAAGGCTTCCCTCACCACTACTTCTACAGTTTAAGTTGGTCTAAGATAAACTTTTATTCATTGCATAATTGTGTTACTTTCGTATAGTTTATAGGGCATTCCTCAAGCCAAATACTTTTTTTGCTTTGTTTTAATACTCTAATTCCCTATAAACTAACAAGTCTCGTCCACAGCTTTTTAGAGTGCCTTGGCACTGTAGCAAGGGCTTATGGGAGCTCAGTCTGGGCAGGAGGAGGAGGAGGTTACTAGCCACAGATTTCAGAGGCAGAGGGGAGGAGGGAGGAGGAGAGGGGACTGAATTTGTCAAATTACACACAGGCAAGCTGATAGCATCTTCAGCTCTCAGCCTGTGACAAACAGAACATGGCTGCTCTCATTGTATCACAGAAATAAATAAGCATAAACAACTGAAGCTGTTTGCGTCTAGATTTGCTGTGTAAACTATCTAAACTTTAGATAAGATATATAGACAAGTAACTTTTTATAGCTACCGTAGTTTTTCATCTCGGATCCGCTTTAAGGGTCCGTTATGAAAAAATTTAGAAAAATTCAGATTTTCATGCATTGATAAATGTCTTGAAGGTTCATCAGCATAAAAGTGGCCACACATGATATAATTAAAAGGGTCAGTCTTCACGTTTTTTTAAACTATCCTTTGTACGGAAAGCTTGAATGAAGCAGCTAAAAAAGCGCAACAAAAATGGGGGAGCCGGTACCGCTTACTATGTGGTAGCAGGCACAAAGCGATTTATCAGCCTCCCGTTTATGTCAATGGGGGGTTATTATTTGTCCGGGGGATGTTATTAGTTGACCACCAGAGGGAAGGGTTGTTAGCTTTCCGGGGGGTGTTATTAATTCCCCCCAGGGGAGGGTTCTGTGTAAGAGTAGGGAGAGGTAAGGTCATAGTAAAATATTGGCAATTATTACCGATATTTCACTACATCAGTTTACCGATATTCTATTACCGCTATTTGATGCACCTTTAAGCAATTTTTTTTCTGGTTTGCACTGCGTACAAATTAGCATGCAACATTTTTGCACGTTTTTGCATGTACACAAATTTACAAATTTCAAGGGTTTTTTTTCACAGTGGCGGAAAAGTTTTAACAATTTTTCCAAAAATGTAATGGCATAGGATAGAGTGCAAATTTCATAATTTATAGACGCGGTTTCTGATAATTATTTTCATAACTGGTTAAAAATTGAGCACGTGTGGTACATTGCACCATTTTTTTTTTAAAGTTACAATTACTTAAAAAAAATGATTGTAATTCTCCCTGGAAAGAATCTATACTGGATGCGCCTCGGCATGCATCCCCATTCGTTGTGCATTGCTATCAGGTTATGCAACCGCACATTGATATACAATGTGGTTACATTACCCACCAGTTAACTTTTAGCCCCGATAGCTGTGGTTTAAGTTGGACATCAGAGGAATCTGGGTGGAGTGACGAATCAGTGCGCCTGTCAGACTACAGTGTGACCCTCACTGATAAGACATTACAGTTATAAAACACTTTCTTAGCAGAAAAAGGCTTCTGAGAGCAGGAAAGAGATACAATGGGCCAATAGTTTATAGATTTTAGCTCGGGCATAGTTCAATGAATGTGTTATTGAGAAAAAACAATAAAACAGTAAAAATTTAAAAAGTAGATTTAAATATAAAATAAAACTGTGGAATATCTTAAAAAGTAATTTTTAGGAGAAGGAAGATAGGTACAATTGTTTATTTAATTTGTTAATTTTCACCTCGGGTGTCCTTTAATGTCCAGCGCTGCGTAATATGTGGGCACTTTATAAATACAATAAATAAATAAATGTTCTAAAACTTTTTTTCTTTTGTACTTTCTAAAGAAAGACCAGCAGGAAATCAGACCGTACCGAGTGGCCGGGGGAAGGCACGCTACAAGCTCTCTGGGGTCAGTGCTTCCCCAGATTTTTGGCTCCAAGTCGAGTCTTGATAGCAAACAATGGGACTTGGAAATCTTTGTACGGGGAACTTGCACAAGATGAAAATAGCAGTTGAAGTTGTTTTGGTTTATTCCAGGTTTCGGTTTGTAAGGGCCGGAGAGGGACAGGGGAGATCTGGGAGGAAATGCTGCAGATGAAATCCAGCTGCTACAGCTGTGAGTAATTGTGGGCAAGGCAGTTACAGGAATATATAAATGTGTCAGCAGATTTTCAGCCGCTGGTTTAGACCTTGTGAGCTGAACGCAACATATGGGAATGATTTATAAAAATAAATAAATAAAAAGTATGAAATGAGAACAAATGGTCACATGTTGCCATAGCAACCAGCTAGTATTTATGAGGCTGAAAATGAACACAAGACCTGGAAAGCTCTGCTTTTGCTTACGTTCATTCTAAGGATTATGGGACATCAGTGTAGCAATAGAACTCTGTGCAGCAGTTTCATAGCCAGATCAGCGCTACTGAAGATGCTGGCAGAATATAAATCCAAAATAATAATATAACCACAAGCTATAAAGCAAAGATTGGTCCCCCCTCTTGCTAGCACAGCTGACTCCAGAGTGGTACAGGAAGTACTTCAGCATAAAGTATGCCCTAAAGTTTACCATGTATGGAGGGTCCAAGATAACAGTTTATGATAGCCAGAAAATTCTGACCGATTCTTATTAGAGCTTTACTCCCAGTACTTCTCAACCCCCACATTTCAGCAAAGTGTAGTTAGTAACGCAACCCCCCAACTTTGCAGAGTAATGCAGGGAGCAGTGTAATATTACAGCACTGCATTGGGTGTCCTCTTCCTACCAGCAGCCACTTGTTCTATGCTGCATCGCAGCATGTCACATGATCACGGCTCCTGATCACGTGACATGCACCAGGGGCCGGGGAATATCAGCATAGGGCAAACGACTGCCAGGAAGCAGCTCTGGAACAGGCAAGTATTACACTATTATTAGTGTAATTGTTATATTATTCGAATTCTGTACTACTCTGCAGTGAAGAGAGGGAGGACCCAAGATCCACACAGCAGGGACAACTGTTACCCAGTGCCTCCCATTTGTTCCATGAATCTCCTCACTGCTTTCTCCCTCCGCAGCACTGACCTCCTCTCTAGTTATGTGCTGTTCCATTACCCCTGTACCACCAATGACCAATACCTGAAGAAGGGCTGTAATCAGGATCACTGGTGTGAGGGCCTGGTTGTGGTTATCACCTCTTCAACCCATCCTGTTAATATGGCACTGTTCTGCAGCTCTAAGTTGTTGCCATGGGAGTCAATCCATCGAGCGATAATTCAGTGCCCGAATGTTGTACAGGCACAAGTAGCCTCATAACACATTCTGTAAGGGGGCAGAAGTGACAATGGAGCAGTGTGCAATGAAGGAGCTTCCAGTTGGAGGGGTAGAGGGAACAATGCGCTTGGCCGAGACATTCGACTCTCTGGATCTCTCACAGACACATCAGGGTCGCGGTAAACGTGCTAGATTCTCAGAATAGATGGCCCTGACCATCCGCTCTGATCTTGCACCAGTTAGTGTATGTACAGGACTTTATTCGATGTACAGTAGTCATTTATGTGATGTTTCTGCACTGCAGACATCTGTTGCTATACTTCTGGGAAGAGTATGATCATGTAGAGTATGATTATTGGCCTGATCCAATTCACTTTTCTCTTAAGTTTTCTATTAGGTGATCATTTTTACACCTTATCAATAGAATGCCTTTTAAACCACCAGCTTGCAAGAAAATACTCAAAATAATTTTGACAGTGCCTTTTCAACAACTTTTTTGATACTTTTTCAATTGCAAAGTGCTGAAAAGTTATTTTAAACAAAAGATGAAAAATTGCCTTCTAGGAGAAAAAGTGAACTGGATGAGGCCCAATGTGTCAACCGGGACACTTGAGGATTTTTTGGTGCACGTTCCACGGTATTAACCTGATCCCATCTTCATTACTTAGTGAACCACTGGCATGGAACAAACCTTAAGGCTGGTTTCACACTAGCAACCAGCGTGATCGGACCACAACATTAAAAAGGCTTTGTAGATAATAAAGAGCCTTCATTTTATTCCTGGCAGAGATGAAAATCTTAAGTGAGGCTTTCTAGCGCTCACTTCCGCTCAATATGGTAGCCTCTATATGCCTCTCACTTCCGATGCCTATGAACTCTAACAAGCTTGAAAAGTCGACCACATTTTTTCCAGGTCCGTCTTTTACTAGATAATGGAGGCAGGATCAGTGTTGGACTGGGAAGTGGTAAAGCTGAGGAAATCCACTTGCTGGCCAAGCAGCAGTAATCATGTGTTGCTGCTCACTTGCTACAGGTTTCAATTGGGAGTGATAACACAGGGTTACTGCTGCTTGGCCAACAAGAGGATTTCCTTTCCTTTTCCACCTCACAGTCCAACACTGGGAAGGATGTTTTCATGTTTAAAAATTAGTTTCTCAGTAGCAGGTAACCCCTTTCAGGGCCACAATGCAGTGATGCACTTACTGTGGCTACTGTATTCATTACAGTAAATAATGAGACGTAGAGATGGTCAATAAGATGCAGATAATTCCGAGTTGATGCAGGATTATGCACATTTTGTGAGCAAATTCATTCATCCTGAAAATTACCTCGGCTGGGTTTTGATTGGTCCATTTTAAAGCTGCAAACACGGTTTGGAATGATTTGAATCTCACTGACCATGGAGGTTGCCATCTTTATTCCATTTTAAAATAGGCTATGTGCCTGGTTGTCATGGTAATCTTTTTTCTTCACTAGTGTCAGAGTCAAACACCTGGAACCAGCATGCAGGCAGTGGAGACTGATAACCTGATATGCATCCTCCCCACTGTCTGTGATTCAGATGGTATTGGAAACAAAGTATAAACATAAAGGCCCACCTGCTGTATGTGTAGCAGCAGCTTCACCTGGATATTATTATTATTATTTAGTATTTATATAGCGCCGACATATTACGCAGCGCTGTACAGTGTATATATATATATATATATATATATATATATATATATATATATATATCTTGTCACTAACTGTCCCTCAAAGGAGCTCACAATCTAATCCCTACCATATGATATGAATGTATATAATATAGTTTTTATAACAATCACAGTTATAGCATCTCATTACTTTTACTTATTATTTTTACTCTAACCTATAAGTAGCAGCTTCAATAGAGTTTTCGTTCGAGATAAGTGCAGTGCTTTAGACTTCAGTCAGCAGAACTCTTTGTGCAGTAAATTCTTGGAATGCTTAGATCTCGCTCTGCTAGCAAAAAATATAGAAACTGAAAGAAGTCCTCTTTTATTGTCTTAAACTGCCCCCTAGTAGCCATAAATACACATTACAGCAGTGCTAATTACAAGCGAGAAAATGTAACAAATAAAAAAATAAAAAATGAGCTAAAACAAATTGGCCTGGAGCACTTTCAAGCCTCTAAATAAATTGGCTGCTAAAGGATCAAAGAAGAACTCCAGTGAAAATAATATAATAAAAAAGAGCTTCATTTTTACAATAATGTATAAATGTTTTAGTCAGTGTTTGCGCATTGTAAAAGTTTTCCTCTTCCTGATTTACATTCTGACATTAATCACATGGTGACATTTTTACTGCTGGCAGGTGATGTCAGTGGAAGGAGATGCTGCTTGCTTTTTTGGCAGTTGGAAACAGCTGTAAACAGCTGTTATTTCCCACAATGCAACAAGGCTCCCACAGTGTGATGTCATAGTCCTGACATCACACTGTGGGAGGGGTTTCAACACAATATCAGCCATACAGAGCTCCCTGATGATCTGTTTGAGAAAAGGAAAAGATTTCTCATGGGAATGGGATGAAGTTCAATTCTTGGTTACAATTTTAAACAACCTCTGAAGTACGTACCTCATCATCTTTGTACCAGGACAGATTTTCTGCTGTGAGGACAAACCAGTATTCCTTTGAGCCACCTTTCATTATACCAATGTTGTTGATAGTCAGCCACCCCTTCCGGATGACCTGTTCAGAGAAAGGCAATACTGTTATTGCAGGGAAGACAAAGATACAAACCACACACAATCTGGAGACTGGCTCTCCAACTTTCAAAAATATTCTTTGCAGAAGTAGAGCTGCAAAATACAAACAATCACAATCTCCCTATGCTTCACCAAACTCAAAATAAAAAAATCCTATTGGCTAATGTGGGTAACATATATGCTGTATGAAACACTTGCTCCCCAAACTGTTAAAGTGACACAGAAGCAAAAAAAAGGATATAATGAATGGATTGTGTAGATAATTAATAGAACATTAGTAGCAAAGAAAATAGTCTCATATTTTTATTTTCAGTTATATAGTATTTTTAGAACACTGTATCAATTTCTAATATTTGCAGTTTACACACTACACAGAGCAGGCTAAAGACTTTTTGAACTTTCCAGAAAAAACAAAATACAGTGACAGACAGTTGAGATAATAAGCTTCAGAAGACAGAGCTCTCTGCGACTTTGAAAGTTGGATAGCTCAGTGAAGCTCTTTTGAATAGATAGCAACTGGAGTTTCTTAACTCCTCTTGTACTGGAAACAGTATTAGACTCATATCCCTGCTGCTAATGTTTTATTTCTTAGCTGTACTACACATACAAATCCTTATATCATAAGTTTATTTTCACTTCAGATTACCTTTAAAGGAGACCTGAAGTTAAGAAGGATATGGAGGCTGGCATATGTATGTCTTTTTAAACAATAGTAGTTGGCTGGCTGCTCTGCTGATTATCCTGGCATCAGTAGTGTCTAAATCACACACCCGAAACAAGCATGTAGCTAATCTTGTCAGAAACATCTGATCTGCATGCTTGTTAAGTTAGCTTATTAGCAATATGTGTTAAAGAGGATTGTAGGGATATCACGATTTTTGTCATGGTTTAGCAAACACTGCTTATATTTAAAAGGTATCCAAGATGAGAGACACATGGAGGCTGCCATATTTATTTCCTTTTAAGCTATACCAGTTGCCTCGCTGTCCTGCTGATTTTTATGGTCTGTGTCTGAATCACACACCTGAAACAAGCATGTGGATAATCTTGTCAGATTTTTGTCAAAAATCTGATCTGCATGCTTGTTCAGGGTCTCTGGCTAAAAGTATTAGAAGCAGAGGATACGCTGGACAGGCAGGCAATCTGCATTGTTTAAAGCAGATCCGAGATGAAAAACTAACTATAACAAGTAACTTGTCTATATATCTTATCTAAAGTTTAGACAGCTTCACCAGTTTATGATTATTTATTCCTGTGATACAATGAGAGCAGCCATGTTCTGTTTGTCACATTACACACAGTCAAGCTGATCTGCATCTCCAGCCCTCAGCCTGTGAAAACTTCACTCCCCTCTCCTCCTCCCCTCTGCCTCTGAAATCTCTAGCTAGTAACACCTCCTCCTCCTGCCCAGACTAAGCTCCCATAAGCCCTTGCTACTAAGGCTGAGAGTGCCAAGGCACTCTGGAGAAGCTGTTGGTCGAGGCTTGTTTAATTTATAGGGAATTAGAGTATTAAAACAAAAACAAAAAAAGTATTGGGCTTGAGGAATGCCCTATAAACTATATGAAAGGAACACAATTATGCAATGAGTAAAAGTTTATCTCGAATCCACTTTAAAAGGAAATAAATATGTCAGCCTCCATAAGTCACTCACCTCCGATTCATTTTAATAACTGTAGAACTCCAGGCAAACTGGTGTAACATATGCAAGACAAACAATTCTACCTGCCAAGTGAATAGTAATTCTGTGCTAGAGGTCTTGTGATTTACACACCCCTTCTACACTGCATAGGCAGGCCGGAGTCCCATCTATCCCACCTGTGTGGGTTCATGTCACTTGTTTGCTCACATGACACTTAATTGCTATTGTTTTAATGATGATTTGTCCATTCAGCAGGCAGGTAAAGGAGGCAATAAGACAGGAGGCATCATCTTGCAATGCAGTGTGGTTGTATAATCGCAAGATAAAAATAAATAATCCTTGAACAGGTAGGACAGTTTACATTTATCTACATTAGTTTTGCCTGGAGCTGCGTTTGCAAACAAAAAGCTGAATATTTAAAGTGTAGCTGCAATATGCTTTAATCCATGTTCAAACCCCAATACATAAAAATGCAGCTTGAGCATGGAGATTATTTCGCAGATACATGTACACAAAGGCTTTAGGTACCCTCATATTCTATCCTTACAGTGAAAGGAACTCAGCATCACACTTGTAAAGTTTACTAAGAGAAAAGTGGTGTTTTATTATAACTACAGGGTGCAATTATGTTGCTACCGTTGGTGGGTTGCCAAATAAGAAACCCTACTGCCTAGAGTCCTTAAAGAGGAACAATAGTGAAAATACCGGTAATGTAATTAATAAAATTGCTTTTTTTTTTTTTTCACAATATTCATTTAATTATTTAGTCAGTGTGTGCCCACTGTAAAATCTTTCTTATCCCTTTCCTTGTTTCACAAAGCTTGCAATAAACAATATTCAAGCTGGCACCTCCTTCACTTCAAACAAGCTTTATTTCATGAAGAAAACAAGAAGCCTACGTTTTGCAACCCATCGGTCCCTCCTAAGGGCAATTACATTGTGATCACTATAGAGAGCGCTCACTGCACAACCAAAAGGATGCTGAATTCAGTTTCTGTATTGTCATAAGTTGTATGGTCAATTAGATGCAAATAATTCTGAGTTGTATGTGAGTATATGCAGCTTGAAAAAAGGGTCCAATCAAATTCCACCTAGACGGGAATCAATGGGTCTATTTTTAAAGCTGCATAAATCTGCATACAAATTTTGCAACTCAGAATTATTTGCCTCTCACTAACCACCTCGACATGTCATATATGTCTACCAGAACCACTCCAAACAACGGTCTTTGGGTATTCTTTGCCAATTATGCTTTATTTAAAAAGTTTCCTCTCTTGCCATACGAGTTATACCCACTATTGTATAAAATGTAAAAAAATGCAGCTTAATTTCATTATTTAGCATTTATGATTAGGGATGTTCAACGAGATGCAAAATTATGCAGCTTAAAAATGAACCAATCAAATCCTGCTAAGGTAAAATTCGATTGGTCCATTTTCAACTGCATACATTTGCATAATCCTGCATCAACTCTAAAATGATTTGCATCTCATTTACCATCCCTATTTATGATTACAATCTTTAGTTTAAGCCTTAGTTATTTAATCGACTGCTTTAATTAAAATAAAGAAATGTTTGGTGCAACTCTTGATCAAAGATTGTCAATGAGATGCTAATAATCACAGCTTCATGCAACTTTTATGCAAATTAGCTTGGAATTAGACCAGTCAGGTGAACTTCCTGTTGATTTTCATTAGCCCAGTGCCAAGCTGCAAACAATTTACATACATGCAAGCTGGAAATATGAACTTCTCATTGCCCATCTCTGGTCTTCATACAGACATGACAGGTTTGTAAGCCAATGGAAAAGTTTAACACAACCCAGAAGCAAAGGTCATAAAAACAAATGAGATGGAAAATCTCGCAGTCACATGATACCTATAGTAAACACTGCATATGTAAAATCATCAGGCGTTCCAGAGAAGCGAGGTGTAATAAAGGAAAATGGAACTGAGGGAAAATTGAGCTGAACTCCTAAATATCCATACTGATCAGTGAAGCCATCCAACGGACCAACAGGGAGGCTTACAATGTCAAAGGGGAGGGACTTTCTTTTGACACTGAGGAACTTCCTCCTGACACTTTTGGCAACAATAACAATTTATTTACCGTGAATACAATTTCCTGATTATATCTCTGGATCAAATAATTGTTTTGTCCTGCAGTTTTCACCACAGGTGACTTCTTTTTGGTTCAAGATACCGATCACTCTCTGTTTTGCCCAACTGTTACAAGTATGGGAGGTGACCTGAAATCTCCTCAGAAGAGGCACAGACAACAATAAGCACCTTGCAGGAGTTTTAACCCTTACTGATATTATGTAAAACTGGCTAAAGTTAAACTTTAATTCTGGAGGCTGACCAAACTTTACTGCACGTCTGATTCAAGTTCCATTTCATTAAATAAACTAAAGCAGTGCAAAGTGAAATGTATAAAATAAAACAAAAGCTGCAAATTCACAAAAACAAAAAAAATCAGTTAGCAGTATGTATTACCCAGTACTTAGATGTATGGCAGAGAGGAGATAACATGGGCCTCCTCAGGGCCCTAGTTTTACACATCACTCTTTTATGAGGCCACACAAGGAAAAGACAAGCATGAAAGATGATGAGGTCAATATAATGCTGTTTGTGGGGATGGAACAAGCTATGGTTAGCAGACGCATGCACACACTTCAGGCGAAATAGACAAACTCACAGCAAAAGAGCAAGACATCGGCCATCTTGTTCTGTGCAAGGCCTGGCCAGACAATAAAATGGCAGCCAGCCTTCCTGGGCATCACAAACTGCAAACATCATGATACTGCTTTGTCATTAGAGCGGAAAAGCTTGCCAAACCCCGTAATCTCACATCAGTAATTTGAACAGTGCTCATTTCCAGCAAAGCAGATAGAATGGATGGAATTGCAGTGTGTAAGATATTCAACTCCAGACCTTTCATATCTCTCCTCAGTGATCTGTGAAGAAGATTCGTCTAACAGCCCCATTGAATTTAGGCTAAAAGGGTCATTTTCTTTGGAGCTGCTTAGAATGACTATAAGGGCATTAAAGAGAACTAGTCACAAATATAAATTTGTTGTAGGATGAAATACCAGTCTAAAGCTGACTGAAGTTGGATCATCCTTGTCGGTTTCCACTAGCCAAGCACGGCTATAAGGCTTTGGCTGCGGGTTGCAGAAATCTGCAGCATGCCGTCCAGGCCCTAAGGTTTTGTTATTAAATTGTATTGTTTTTAACAGTCTTCAGGTGTCAGTCAGGAAAGATCCCAATGAGACTGTCTATTGTACTGCCTGAGATCAATGCTTTCAAATGAATGAGTCTCTTGTCCATAGTTAAATGTGAAGGTAAATGATAACTTTTATTGGCTGCTACCTGTGCATAACTGTCTGCCTGAACAACTCTGCCACTAGGTCAAGTTACATAAAGGGTACCTGAACCGATATGTGATGTGATGAGATAAACATGTATATGTATGTTCCCATGGTTACATAGAACTATAAAACTACGTTGTGTTCCATTTTTCTTCCTCTCACTGTAAGGGTTAAGAGTTAAGGTATCTCGTATGTAAATTTAAAGTTAGTCAGACTGTAGCAGAACTTTCACTGAAAACCAATTCCAACCAGAACACTCACTTCTGGGTATAGGAAATAAATAAAAAGGGTCAATAGTACAAGATAGAAGCTGTGGAATATTAAAACCAAGCCGGTGATTTCGGCCCCCACTCGGCACCCGCGCTGCGCAGGATTTGGGTGTCGTGATAAGCCATAATGTTAATCACTGCTATAGCGGCGCTCACAGAGTCATTTGGGAGCTGGCAATATGCGGATCACGAATTACAATAAAATCACCGTAATTCAGGTGCTGGCAATAGCCAGACCCCAAATTATTTACATAAAGGAAAAAGTTAGGTAATCAGTAGGGGAATATATTTTTTATATTCCCCCGAGATTACCTAGAGGTTTTTCCTGCACCAAAATGAAACACGGCCATTTCATATATACTCTAATAAAAGACCATGTCATTGAGCTGAGACAATAAAAACATTAAACTTGCATTTTTGCAGTACACTCCAGACAACGTGGACTTGATTGACAGCCGAGCTTGCGCAGGCTTGAGAGCGCGGAGCTACGGCGAGGGACATAGCGGCCCCAGGTAAGTAGATCTTTTTTTTTAAGTAGCCTGGTCATTTCCTTCAAACTTAAAGATAAGACTGTGGTAATTTAGGAATAGGACTATAGATACAATTGTTTATCTCACTGAACTCAATCCTGCAGTGGCGACACTGCAGTGGACAACTACTGTACAGATGTATTCCATGGATACAGCTGAGAGCCTCATCTGTTTGATTGGAGAAGGGTGGAGGGATGGCGGTGCGGCAGTCACTGGAGCGGCTTTCGTCGGGTGGGGTGAAGAGCAGAACAATGGGCATGAGTGTAGGTCGGCCATCTCTGTTGTTGAAGAAGTGGGCAAGGACCCACAAAACGCGTTGCCAAATGCTTAATTAAATTTGTGAGTCTTATATATGAATTTGTCGTCATTTGAGGTAATCCACCTCGACCTTTTTTTTAGCGGTTTTTAACAGTTTTATCATCATTTTGGCGCCTCTTTCCCCCTTGTTTATAGAAGGTTTCTCTGTGTGCTGCTTAGAGTTTTCAGTCTCTGAATAGTACCTGGAAAACACGAGTTGTCTTCTGGCTACTTAACTTTTTTTTCTGCCTCTATTTAAGACCCGGCTAGGGCTATGCAGGGGCATTGGGAAATTCAAGCATGCCCCTTTGAACTTTATAAATGGCATACCATTTATAATGGAATACAAGTTGGGAGGATCCCCAACACTCGTTAGGTTTCCCTGTGTTCACTTCCAGCTCCTATAGATGGGAGTGGTGGCTTATATAGATGCCCCATCTATATAAGCCACCACTCCCATCTATAGGAGCTGGAAGTGAGCACAGGGAAACCTAGCGAGTGTTGGGGATCCTCCCAACTTGTACAGTATTCCATTATACAAGTTGGGAGGATCCCCAACCTAACTCATATTTTTTCTTGGTTTTCATGGAGCTGAATATATTCCGCACCATGAAATTGTCTTAAGCTGCAGTCACTAAGCATACTAACAGCACCAGCAGCAGCACATATTAAGTGGTGCTTTATTATAATGCACCAACTCCTATATGAGGTAAACATTATGTTCATGGTGGGACAGTGAACTATGGCTTTAAACATACAAAAAGAGTATCACATTCAGACCAACCACAGGCATGAGTTTACCAAAGCCGTGTTTTTCCATGTATGATCTCTGTCACTAGCTCATGTCAAATAACTTTAAGTTCACATGACCATATAGTCTTTCCAGAAAGCGTCTCTCACTTCCTGTTTCCTCGGCCTAGTCAAACTGTGAGAAGGAAGGCCTTTTTCTTCAAAGTTATCCCACTTTTACTTTTATTCTAGTGCGTATCTAGAGGGGTGCAGATGTGGCTTGTGCCATGGGCGCCATGCCTGCTCCTGTGCTGCTTCCCATGCCTGCCCCTGTGCTACCCCAACATGCCTGCCCCCATGCGTCCTAGTCACTCAGACCTCAGATTAATTCTGGTATCTGTGGAACATAGCTACTTAACTTGCAGTGCAGTGGCTGGATAGTGTAATGGTTAAGGGCTCTGCCTCTGACACAGGAGACCTGGGTTCAAATCTTGGCTCTGCCTGTTCAGTAAGCCAGCACCTATTTCAGTAAGAAGTTTCTTGGGCAGGTCTCCTTAACACTGCTACTGCCTACTGAGTGCGCTCTAGTGGCTGCCTCGCAAGCGCTTTGAGTCCGACAGGAGAAAGGCGCTATACAAATACTGCCATTATTAACTTATGTATGTAGGGCGCACTCAGCTTAGTGTTAGAAAAGAGGACAGAGAGGGAATACGAAGAGATATTTCCCCCCAAAAAATATTTCAGCAATATCCCGAGCCAAAAACACAGGCACCCATAACAAATGTACATGAAAAACAATGCTGTTTTTAGAGGGGAAGGGGGCTCTGACCAGGGGTGGGGGGCGCATTTCAGTGTTTGCCGTATTCTCTATATTACCCAGGTACACCCCTGCTTGTGCGACAGGTAAAAACAAGGATTTTTACTTCCAACTTCAGGCTGTCAGAGGTGGGGGTGGGGGGGCCATGTGTGAAAAAAAGATCTCGACTCCAGACTGCCTTGTAATTAAATGTTGCAAAGGTCTTTGTGAGTTTAAATTTGTAAGTTAACTTATCCTTTAAGGGCGATGAGCGATACAATCTCCATTATTTGAGAATAATGCAGCTCAGTGATAATTCCCTGATGTTCGGCACATTGATAGCGATGCTGTAATCCTTTTCTCTGACAAATTTTGAATAAATCCTGCTTAACTGTTTCACTAGGACTGCCTCCTATACCAGGCCACTGGTAATCCGTCAGGATACTGAGGCAGCTTGACGAGGTCTGGAATGTAACTCTCACACACAATGTTCATAGCATGAAAGGAACAGTAGGAAGGGAAATGAGGACACACAAGGGGGGACTGAGCACGGCAAGAGGGTGCATCTGGGAGCCCTTAAAATTCCTTATTTGTCTATCAGTCTGTGCATATAAGCTATTTATGAGGTAGCGTCATGCCTTCCGATGCTCTGTGAGGTAAACTGAGGATAACTATAGAATAATTCCACTATGGTTATCCAGACAAATAAACGTCACTAAAGTAATTTACTGCGGAATACTTCAAGCATAACTGTACTGATGCTCATAAGCATAGTTACCTGTATGTCACCCCAAAAATGATTTGTTCCTCTTATCTAGTATGTCAGTATACATAAATCTGAACACTGCGGCCTAGTGACAAGGCAAGGGTCACGCTTGCCAAGAATCGCATGCGTTTTTTGCAATGCGAGCATTATACATAACGCTTCCTTGTGGGCAGTCGCAGGGAAGGGAAGGTAATGTGCGAAAAAATACCAACACTGCTGCTTTTTTTTTCGCACATTGCATCTGATTCCCCATTGCCGACAGTGAGCTGCTCTCGTCTGACACTGCAAATTTGTCCAATTTTCTTCTGACTCATTTGTGACCCCTGCCTGAGTCTGTGCTGTATGCCCAAAGGAGTTATGAGGTAGACAGAAGGCGGAGCTTCTGATGGCAGGTGTGTGGTAATGGCAATTGATGAATGCCACTGCGATATGCAATTTGATACTTGCAATAAGGCAGGCTCTAGTGTCCTTTCTAGTTTCTTTGGATAGACAGAAGATGATCTCCGATGAAGGACTGATGTCCGACACAGGTTAGATAGGCAGAGCTGGGCCTCGCTGTGTGGACAACATCGTTACCAGGGTAAGTGTGCATTGGATAGCTGCAGCTATGGAGATGTGGGTATCTAGAAGTTAGGCTGTTTGCACAATTAATGCATTATGCCTTTTTCTCTTGTTGCAGCTCTTGGTTATTCAGTTGCTTGTATTGTATATTATGAGGGATTGTTCCTCTGACCCTGTGGTATTGTATATCATACTAGCTACAGTGGATTGCAAAAGTATTCGGCCCCCTTGAAGTTTTCCACATTTTGTCATATTACTGCCACAAACATAAATCAATTTTATTGGAATTCCACATGAAAGACCAACACAAAGTGGTGTACACATGAGAAGTGAAATGAAAATCATACATGATTCCAAACATTTTTTACAAATAAATAACTGCAAAGTGGTGTGTGCATAATTATTCGGCCCCCTTTGATCTGAGTGCAGTCAGTTGCCTATAGACATTGCCTGATGAGTGCTAATGACTAAATAGAGTGCGCCTGTGTGTAATCTAATGTCAGTACAAATACAGCTGCTCTTTGAGGGCCTCAGAGGTTGTCTAAGAGAATATTGGGAGCAACAACACCGCGAAGTCCAAAGAACACACCAGACAGGTCAGGGATCAAGTTATTGAGAAATTCAAAGCAGGCTTAGGCTACAAAAAGATTTCCAAAGCCTTGAACATCCCACGGAGCACTGTTCAAGCGATCATTCAGAAATGGAAGGAGTATGGCACAACTGTACACCTACCAAGACAAGACCATCCACCTAAACTCACAGGCTGAACAAGGAGAGCGCTGATCGGAAATGCAGTCAAGAGGCCCATGGTGACTGTGGATGAACTGCAGAGATCTACAGCTCAGGTGGGGGAATCTGTCCATAGGACAACTATTAGTCATGCACTGCACAAAGTTGGCCTTTATGGAAGAGTGGCAAGAAGAAAGGCATTGTTGACAGAAAGCATAAGAAGTCCAAACATGTGGAAGAAGGTGCTCTGGTCAGATGAGACCAAAATTGAACTTTTTGGCCAAAATGCCAAACGCTATGTGTGGCAGAAAACTAACACTGCACATCACTCTGAACACACCATCCCCACTGTAAAATATTGTGGTGGCAGCAACATGCTCGGGGGGTGCATCTCTTCAGCAGGGACAGGGAAGCTGATCAGAGTTGATGGGAAGATGGATGGAGCCAAATACAGGGTAAACTTGGAAGAAAACCTCTTGGAGACTGCAAAAGACTTGAGACTGTGAGACTGGGGCGGGGGTTCACCTTCCAGCAGGACAATGACCCTAAATATAAAGCCAGAGCAACAATGGAATGGTTTAAAACAAAACAAATCTATTTGTTAGAATGGCCCAGTCAAAGTCCAGATCTAAATCCAATCGCAAATCTGTGGCAAGATCTGAAAACTGCTGTTCACAAACGCTGTCCATCTAATCTGACTGAGCTGGAGCTGTTTTGCAAAGAAGAATGGGCAAGGATTTCAGTCTCTAGATGTGCAAAGCTGGTAGCGACATACCCTAAAAGACTGGCAGCTGTAATTGCAGCAAAAGGTGGTTCTACAAAGTATTGACTCAGGGGGCTGAATAATTATGCACACCCCACTTTGCAGTTATTTATTTGTAAAAAATGTTTGGAATGATGTATGATTTTCGATCCACTTTTCACATGTACACCACTTTGTATTGGTCTTTCACGTGGAATTCCAATAAAATTGATGCATGTTTGTGGCAGTAATGTGACAAAATGTGGAAAACTTCAAGGAGGCCGAATACTTTTGCAACCCACTGTATATTTTCTGCACTTTGTAGGTTCCACTATGTGGTTTTAATTTGTTTGTTTTTTATATGTTTGTTCATTCCTTAATAAACTTTTGATATTCATGGAGGTGGTTGCTTTGCAGTATTGATTTTGGTATGTCGTGGATGTCTGTATATATATTGTAGTTTGTATTTCGTCCACGGACATGGATCTTGGCCTGTTTATTATTGTGCTCATTACTTGTTTTCTCATCACTATTGTTTACCACTGGCAGGGTAGAATGGATAAGCAGTAGACCATAGTTAATTTATGTCTCGAAGAAGTACATTTCAGTAGTCTCAGACCTATATATATATATATATATATATATATATATATATATATATATAGGGCGTGAAAGAGGGATAACTTTTAACCTGCTGAGCGGTCTGGACGAGCTCAGCTCGTCCAACACCGCCAGAGGCTGCCGCTCAGGCCCTGCTGGGCCGATTTTAATGAAATAAAAAGCAGCACACGCAGCCGGCACTTTGCCAGCCGCGTGTGCTGCCTGATCGCCGCTGCAGCGTGGCGATCCGCCGCGTGCAGCGGCGAAAGAGGGTCCCCCCAGCCGCCCGAGCCCAGCGTAGCCGGAAAAAACAGTTCCGGCCAGCGCTAAGGGCTGGATCGGAGGCGGCTGACGTCAAGACGTCAGCTGACGTCCATGACGTCACTTCGCTCGTCGCCATGGCGACGAGGTAAGCGAAACACGGAAGGCCGCTTATTGCGGCCTTCCGTGTTAATTCTGGCCGCCGGAGGCGATCGGAAGAACGCCTCCGGAGCGCCCTCTAGTGGGCTTTCATGAAGCCAACTTTCAGTTGGCTGCATGGAATAGTTTTTTTTTTATTTAAAAAAAACCCTCCCGCAGCCACCCTGGCGATTTTATCAGAACGCCAGGGTGGTTAATACATCAAATTTAACAAAAAACATACATCATAGCAATGCAGCCTAACTAGTATTTCCCGACCACGAAAAGGTCTCTTCTCCAGAGTCATGAAGTACGGTACAGATAAAGATCTGGCGTCTTGGGTGAACGGTCCCCTCTCTGCATGCCATACTCTCTGCATCTGGACAAAGGCATATCCAGAGAAATCCTTGGACGTTTATAACACTAACTTCTCCTTGTGCTGTGGCATTTGGATATATACCTTATATACTCAAATACAAGTCAACCTTGTATATTAGGGGCCGTTCACACTGTACGCATTGCCGTCCGGATTTCGGCAATGCTTGCAGGAGGCAGACACGCACAACATCAGAAAGTGCATAGACTTCACTGACTGATGTTCACACTGCATGCGTTCCGGACCAGTGTTTTTTCCCAAAATGCGCGGCTGACTTTCAGTGAATGGGATCAGCCACACAACACATACAAACGCGGATGGCGTGCATTTGTATGCGTTTCATTCCGAACGCACGGCCGTCCGTGTTTGATGATGTGAACGGGGCCTAAATCAACTCCAATATTCAACTAAAATGAGCTGAAATGTTTAATGACTCAAGTATAAGTCTACCCAGCAAAGTTAATGGCTGCACATGGGGCTCAGGAGAGGTTAATGACTGCACTGCATACAGTATTGCAGCCATTAACTTCTCCTGGCCCTTAAGTGCAGCCAATACCATTTCCAGGCCCCCAAATACTGCAATTATTCACTTCCTTTTATGCAGCCCAGTTTTTTTCCCCCCTGCCCCTTTCCTTGTTAATTGTTGTGGCCAGGACTTTCAGACCTGTGTTTTCTTGGCATTTCCTTTCCTCAAAGTGTCATTTACCGCTGGGTAAATTGCGGCAAAAGGGAATGTCACTAATAGTACACACATTACTGCGTGTGCTCAGTGTTGCCTGTGACTTGTGTATAAGTCGACCCCTATAGTTTTATGAAGTGAAACAGACCTAAATTTCTAGACTTATACTCGAGTATATACAGTATTTTTCACGGGGTATTTGCCCTACGAAATAGTCTTTGTGATACTACTCGACAGTGGTGGATGTTCATTCCTTCATGTGACGGGATCCATGTATGTTGTTATATGATCATGGAGATCTTTATCTTTACCACGTGCCTCTGAAGAAGTGACCTTTTATAGTCACGAAACGCATGTCAGGCTGCGCTTAATGACATTGCCATGATGTATTGTGCAGTTTTTACTTACCTGTACATATCTCTTTTAAATGTGATGTATTAAAGGTCATGTTTTACTGTTCAATACTATATGCATTGTAAACCCTCATTTTGTGCTGTTTTGTGATATACTAGATTATAGCTGCCAAATTTTTGTATACAGATAACCTAAGAAAGGGGGTTTCATATATTTTGTACTTTTGCACTTTGGTGGGCAAACAGATAACTGTACTTTCATATGTACATTACAATTTTCCTTAAAGGAATCTTAAAGGATAGCTATCATTAAAAATTATAAAATTTAAAATACATACATATAAATGTGCATTTCTCCCAGAGTAAAATGCACTATAAATTACCTTTTTCCCATTTCACCGTCACTTACAGTAGGTAGTGAAAAGATCTGACAGGTTTTGGACTAGTCAATCTCCTCATGGGGTTTTCTCAGTTATTTCTTTATTTATAAAAACACTTACTAAACTGCAGTTGATCAGTCCAACGGCCAGAATACTGTGCAAGCGAGTAGAGAGGCTGGCTGACATCTTTGTGTAGATTCTTTCCAGGGAGAGCTTTTGTAATGAATAAAGGTAATACTGAGAATCTCCCATGAGATGATGTATTAGTCCAAAATCTATCAGATATGTCAGCTTTTCACTACCTACTGTGACAACAACATAGGAAAATTGTAATGTATAGTGCAATTAACTCTGGGAGAAATGTACATTTTATATGTATGTATTTTAACTTTTACAGTTTTTTCACAATAGTGGTCCTTTAACAAGGCATTGGTGTCTCGAATGTTATCAGATTTATTTTGCATTGCAGTTTACAAACGGTGATGGTTTACTCTTGCGTCCAGAGATCAGACGCGGCAGTGATTTTTGGACGTTTCTGCCTGCTGGTGTTTATTTGTCTGGATGTGATAAGTGCCTGCACAAACGCTGCCCTGATGCACTCTCGCTGCTTGACGCATCAGCCGTTGCCGACTACTCACCAGGATCTCATCCTGCACAGGGTAACCATAGCAACAGCAGCGGAGTGGAGAGGAGAGAGAGAGGAGCAGAAGAAGAGGGAGATACATTACTAGCAGCGCGGGTGCAAAACCAAAAGGTGTAATTGCTGCAGATCCCACAGCCCCGTGCATGACATGCCGGCCTGGCAGAGTCTCACCTCACACACACACATAGAGGCACACGTGCCAAGCCTGCGGCCTGAGATGCTGACGCTGCAGCCTGCCAGCCATGTGATATGATCCGGATGGGCCTTACTGTGTTACATCACCAATGCCAGCAAATGTAATAATGCAAGAGAACACTGCCGATCGGGTGTGCCACGGGGGTCAGGCCAGTCCTCATTCACATAACATTAATCAATGGCTTTTCAACAGTTCACAAGTTGTGCCACTCAGACCGGCAAAAACAGGAAAAAGCAGAACGGTGTATTGTAGATGCTCTGTAGCATAAAGCAAGGCCACAGATGCTATGCTATTTCCAATAAAGAGTGTTTAAAGACTTATACACACTTTTGGTGATGACTGTTAGTGATCATTTTGGGTGACAGTTTGCGGATGATAGCTGTACAGATCATGCGGATTGCCTATTATACTGAGCAGTCTGTACTGTAATTTGGAAAGAATACGGAAGGAAGGGGGAGCAAGAAGCGCCCTGCTGCGGGAGGAAAAAAAAAACACAACAAAAACCAACAACACCATTTGTAAAGTAATTTTCTTCCATAAGACTAAAAAGAGCATAACAACAAGTGCTTTTCTATGCCTGCTTTGCTTTCCACTTTATAGTGGGTGCTCAAAGTGTGATATGGAATCCACCAACCTGGGTCAACATTCCAAGTACATGCTAAGCCCCAGAGCTTAACCTACATTCACTTTTTCTTAGTCAATTAGAGTAGGGTACCTAGCTTAGGGTACACATTACATATTAGGCCACCTCGTCCTTAGGAAGGAACCTGAAGAAGGGCGAGGTGACTATGGCCCAAAAATTGCTGCCTTCATCCTAAGTACTTATAGCATGCCACTGCATGAGTTGGCTGCACACGAGTTGCCGATAGTAAAAATATTGGTAATTTAAATTATTGATATTTTACTATAGATAAACCTGGCACTCATTCTCAAATTAGCCCATCTCCTAGTGCCTAAAATGAACCCCCTACCTAATGCCTAAAACTAATCCTCCTTCCTACTGGTTGAAACTACCCTCTCCCATCTAATGCTTAAAACTAATCCCCCTTCCTAGTGCCTAAAATTAACCCTCCACCTAATGCCTAAAACTAGTCCCGTCCCCCTTCCTAAAACACCCCCTACCCCACCTAATGCCCAAAAATAATCCCCCTCCTTATTACTTAAAGAGTAACTGTCAGGCTGCAGAAGCTAATTTAAACCTCTATTCTCCTGTGTTAAACAGTTTAGAAGGAAGCCATAAAGGCATTATTGAAGATAAAAATCTCTCTTACCTTTGATGTGTTCTTATCAGAAAAGCTGTTAGACCTAAGAAGACGCAAGCCGCATACTATACTGCAAAGCATTCTGGGGCCCTCCCCTCGGCTGCTAATGAGACGTTACAGCAGCTTGTAATCAGTCCAGCGCGTAGCACTGATAAATCTCCGGGCAGAGTACACTGCAGGAGTCAGCTATTGTTCCTAGCCACATGGCTCATTAATATTCACTGCACACTGTGTCATTCAGTACGAGCTTTTCTGTGATCAGGAAGCAGGCAGGACATGACGACACATTTGACAGAAAAACATGGAACCTGCCATGAGCTGTCAGGAGCATCAATCTCTGCATATACTATATAAAAATTCTGTGAAGTACAAACGTGGACAGTGAAATGCATATGTAATGTAAGTACAGCCAATCTTTAGCTACTGATATATGTGTTTATTTTCTCTGAGACCTTATACCTAACAGCTCCTCTTTAAAACTACCCCCCCCCCCCCCCCCCCATTTCCTAAAACTAATGCCCTCTCCTAGTGCCTAAAAGGAATTCCTTAACTAATGCCTAAAATTAATCCCCCTTCCAAGTAACTACAACTACCACCTACCCTAACCTATTACCTGAAACTAATCCTTGCTCCTAGTTCCTAAAATGAACCCCCCCCCCCCCCCCACCACCACCACCAACAACCACCTAATGTCTAAAATGAATTTTCCTTCCTATTGCCTAAAACTAACCCTCCACCTTATGCCTAAAACTAATCCCCCTTCCTAGTGCCTAAAACGAACTCTGCCTCACCCCACCTAATACCTAAGGTAAAACGAATTCCCCTTCCTAGTGCATAAAACTACCCCTCCCCCCAATCTAATTCCTAAAATGAATCCCCCCTCCCAATGCCATAAACTAACCACCCCCACCCAATGCCTAAAAGTAATTCCCCTTCTAATACCTAAACGATCGGCAGCTCTACTACAAACCTAATAGTATCCGATTAGCTACTTATGTAGCCAACTGGTTACTACTTGGCTACATAAGCTACCCGCATCAAGCACCCAACTCACCGCCTGAGCGCCTGATTATTATTACTCGTCATTAGGGTCAATAAGACTGCAGAGCCGCGTGCCAAAATCACTGGCTTCACTTTATCCTGCCCTCATTGACTCATGAAAGGTGAAGCTCTAAGTTGAGCTCTGGTGTTTGGTTGGTACTTGTAGAACAAGAATAACAGCAGTGCCATTCATCAATAATTTGTCACAAAGGATCACTAAAGATCTGTACACACAGGATGATCAGGAAAAATGGTTTCCTCTAATGAACATCTAGTGTGTGTAAATAGCTTAACATGGGAATGTGTTGCCTCCCAAGGTTGGACAAGCTAAAGAAGAACAGGATATTTTACTGCTGCCCAGACATGATATCGATGGATGATCAATGACATTTCTGATCAGAAATAATCATAATGGCCAGAAATCAGGTATGATTGTTTTCTCCCTGCCAATAAAAAGCAAACAATATCTTTATGGAATTGTTTCAAACTTCCATCAGGTTGGAAATTTCTATTGCATAAGATCTGATAAAGATGGCCACTGGCGAAGCTACAAATCATGGGGCCACCAGCACAACTTTAATGGGGCCCAAAACCAATTTAACCCGTGTAGCCACAAAAACACCTGATCTGAAGGATGGCCCCCTTTATTGGAGGGGTGAAGTAGTAGTTGGGGCCCCCTTACAACTCTGGGACCCCCTGCAGTTGCAGAGGCTGCTCCCCTGCAGTTACGCCCCTGAAGGTGGCTATATACAATTTCTTTAGAAATTATGGATTGTTGTCAGATTTGATGAACAATTAACAGTTAGTTTGATTACCGTATATCCTTGAATAAAAGTCGACCCTGTGTATAAGTCGACTCTAATTATTGACTCAAGTATAAGTCTACCCAGCAAAGAAAATGGTTGCACTTAGGGACCAGGAATAATTAACAGCTGCACTTGGGGCTCAGGAGGGGTTAATGACTGTACTGCATACAGTATTGTAGCCATTAACCCCTCCCTGGTCCCTTAACCTCTTGCCGACCACATCACACCGATGGGCGTGGCCACGGCGGCAGCCCTAGGACCGCCTAACGCCAATTGGCGTAAAGTTCTGGGGCTCTGTTTTTCAGGAGATTGTGCGCAGGCTGCGCGCGCATCTCCTGCTTGGATGGCGGAGCTCTGCCCCGCCTTCAGTCTCCGAGCGGCTATTGCCGCTCGGGAGACTGTTGCCGTCTATTTACGAGTACAGCGCTGCGATCGGCAGCAGCGCTGTACTGGGGACAGCCGTGTGACACGGCTGTCCCCCTGGGACACTGGAGAGTGATCGGCTCTCATAGGCAGAAGCCTATGACAGCTGATCGCCACAATTGGCTGGCTGTGGGGAGGGAGGGAGGGAATACATTTAAAGGAACACACTTTTTTTAATAAAAAGAGGAACAAAAATATTTGCACAAAAAAAAAAAGAAACAATCTGGGGGCGATCAGACCCCACCAACAGAGAGCTCTGTTGGTGGGGAGAAAAGGGGGAGGGGGGGAATCACTTGTGTGCTGTGTTGTGCGGATCTGCAGCTTAGTCTTAAAGCTGCAGTGGCACATTTTACTAAAAATGGCCTGGTCACTAGGGGGGTTTAGCACTGCAGTCCTCAAGAGGTTAAGTGCAGCCAATAAATCCTCCAAGCCCACAAGTGCAAAAATTATTCACTCCCCTTCCTGCAGCCCCCTCCCCCCCCCCCCCCCCCCTTGCTTGTTAATTGTTGTGGCCTGGACTTTCAGGCCTATGTTTTCTTGGCATTTCCTTTATCAAGAAAGTGTCACTTGCCACTGAGAAAATTGCTGCAAATGGGATGTCACTAATAGTATACACATTACTCAGTGTTGCCTGTGACTCCTGTATAAATAAACCCCTATACTTTTAGGGCTCTTTTACATTAGGACAGATTTTCTGCGTTTCAACGCAACGGGTAAAGTTTGCGTTACCCAAAGGTGAAATGAAAGTCCATAGACTTTCATTTTAGCTTTCACATATAACGCTGCGTTTTTGTGCGTTGCGTTACACTGCACCCAGGCGCAGTTTTTCGGCCGACGCTAGCTTTATGCGTTACAATGTTAGTCAATGTAAAACGCACACTATGCGCGTTTTTAAACCGTTAACGCAGGCAATCAGTCCCAGAATGCAACAGAGGAACAATGTAGAGAGTTGAAAACTAAAAAGAAAAAAAAATTACCTGCGTTTTCCTATGTGCTGTAATGCATTGAAAACGCATTAAAAACGCACACTCACTGCAGTGCAACGCATATTAAAACGCATACAACAAAACGTATGCTTTGAGCGTTCTCCAACGCAAGCTCTGATGTGAAAAAGCCCTTATTTAGTGAGTCCGACCTAAATTTCCAGACTTATGGTCGAGTAGATACACTACAGTAACAGATTTGATACTTCTGCTAAAACCTGGTGCTTCACTGAAGATTGATGAATGACTTCTGATGAAATTTTCAAGATCTGAACAATCTTGTGATTGGAAATTTGTTTTTATTTGTACAGCATAAAACAATGTAGAGCAGCAGATTCAATCTATTCCCGTCAGGTCAGCACACAGATCCAATTGAAATTTCATTTAGAGTATCATAGTGAACTTGACCCATGTAACTGACCCTTTAAGATTTTGTATTTTTGAAGGACTGACTGCAGTACTTTGCTAATCAATTTGGAACAACTGTAAAGGGAATCTGTCATACATTTTTTAATCTATCTGCTCTTGGCCAGGATTAGATTTAGGGGTGGGTATAAATGCAATTTAATGAAAACAAAACTAATAAACAGCATCGTATCAGAAACTCTATTGCACATATGGGTTTCCCAATTTAGCTACATCACATATGCGTTTCATCTGATCAGAAGCAAGAGGTATAAAATGCACCCACCTGGTTCCCGGATGCTTTCTTCTTGTTCATTTGGCTGCTCCTTTGCTGTGCACTACAATAAAGAGCAGGTTATTTGGTCATCTGTATATACAGTAAGAATTCCCGCGCTACAGCGCAATCAGACCAGTTGGGTCATTTCTTTATGTAACACAAAAGCACAGCTCCATACTGTGGGTCAGTGGCAGGGATCTATGAAGAAGATACAAGGAGCGTGCTATCCTGCATAAATCTTTTTTTATTGATGGTAATAAAACCATATTACACATACTAGATGGACAAAAGTTGTAAATGAATCACTACGCATTTCGGGTGACCCCCCCCCCTCTTCATCAGATGAAGGGCGAGTTCACCGAAACGCGTAACAATGCAGTAACACTCTGAATACAGGATCATCCACCAGGCTGTGTACCGTGTTACATCCACACTGCTGGTCACGGTTCGAGGAGGAAGGACGGCAGTGAAAGCCTTGGTTTTAATATATCCCTACAACTTTTTTACATCTAGTAAGTGCAGTAGGTTTTTATGACCTTCAATAAAAAAAAAGATTTATGCTCGATAGCGCACTCCTTGCATCTCCTTCATATTTGGTCAGCTGTCTCTACTGATTCCGCTATGCCTTCTCGTTCACCCACCAAACCGGTCAGTCATTTCTGGTCAGGAAATTAAACTGGGTGAAACAAGTCATACCTTTATGTAGGGTGAGTTCCAATAAATGTGAAAGCCTCTGTTGGGCTGCGGTCCTGTCATGCTGCTAAATGCAGCTCCTTCTCACCTCACTATTCCCCTATATCTACAGTAACAGTGTATCAACCCTCCATATCTCACTATTGCCTACTTTACTTGCAGTGCTGGAATAAACCAATTAAATGAAGGGATGCTGACAATGCACTACTGCTATTTGTGGCCATCCTGCAATACCAGGTTTCAAGGTCAAAACCAGTATAGCAAGTCAGTGGTGCAGCTAGAGACTATGGGGCCCCATAGCAAAATTTTCCTGGGGCCATCACACTCTTGAGCAATGCCACCTGCCCCTACCCTATGGATATAAGTTGACCGGGCTTTTTGTATTTCTATGCAATGTACACTGTTTATAGTCCATGGCTACTGAGACAAAGTCGTAGGGTGAAGGAAACAAAGGAAAGTTCATAGAGAACACATCAGGTACCACTGGGCCCCCTCTTCTCCAGGGTCTTATAGAAGTTGCTATGGCTGCTATGGTTATTGCTATGCCCCTGTAGCAAGTCTTACCTTTCAAGGACAGCTGTTAGCCCATTTTATTTATTTGTCTGGCTTTATATGCTGGCTTTATGTTTCAGGAAAGTATGCCTTATCCGTTGCCCCAACTCACTGCTGAAAACCAAAAATCTTAAAACTTCCAAAAACGACAGGCACTGTCAGAAACATATGAAAAAAAGCTCAAGGCTATTTAAATTGACAGCAGAAAAAAGGGCTTCTCATAGCAACACTGGGGTCAGGCAGCACATTAGACAGCCTTGTTTGGGGCTTTCAGTTTCCTACTGCAATGAAGTTTGCATAAACAATACTGTTAAATAAGAGGACAGACAGCTTTACAAGGCATGTAAGGGCCCTATGCAATTAACTTTATCTCCTGCATTTTTTTTCAGTACTTTGCAATTTATAAAGTACCAAAAAGTATGTGAAAAAGTACTATCAAAGTACTACCATATGGCCGCATAGGGGTGCTATTTTGGCTGGGAACACGTAGAATCAGCCGCGTTTCCCAGCTTGATGGGTCCTGACGGCGAAACCGGAAGTGGCCGCCGGCGGGACCCGGAGCATCAGAGCGACTCGTCGTGGGCACCGATCAGCTGCAGGGGCTGAGGTAAGCCCCAGATGAGTAAAACTCAATTTATTTTTTTCACTTATGCACCTCTTTAACCACCTGAGCGGTCTGGACGAGCTCAGCTCGTCCAACACCGCCGGAGGCTGCCGCTCAGGCCCTGCTGGGCCGATTTACATCAAATAAAAAGCAGCACACGCAGCCGGCACTTTGCCAGCCGCGTGTGCTGCCTGATCGCCGCCGCTCTGCGGCGATCCGCCGCCAGCAGCGGCGAAAGAGGGTCCCCCCAGCCGCCTGAGCCCAGCGTAGCCGGAACAAAAAGTTCCGGCCAGCGCTAAGGGCTGGATCGGAGGCGGCTGACATCAGGACGTCGGCTGACGTCGATGACGTCACTCCGCTCGTCGCTATGGCGACGATATAAGCAAAACAAGGAAGGCCGCTCATTGCGGCCTTCCTTGTTTATTCTGGGCGCCGGAGGCGATCGGAAGATCGCCTCCGGAGCGCCCTCTAGTGGGCTTTCATGCAGCCAACTTTCAGTTGGCTGCATGAAATAGTTTTTTTTTTATTTAAAAAAAACCCTCCCGCAGCCACCCTGGCGATTTAATCAGAACGCCAGGGTGGTTAAAAGGCATTACTGTTTATTGGCAAGGCCTGAAACTAACATATTGGAGAAAACTCAGCATAAAAAGTTAACTGCACATGAGCCTTAAGCAGGCCATACACTGGCTCGATTCACGGCCGTTTCGACAGCAGATCCGATCCTGGGATCGAATCTGCTGCCAATCGCTTGCGCTAAACGCACCCGCCGATCCGATTCCCTCCCGAAATCGGATCGGTCCGTCGATCGCGCCGTGCGGGAAATTACCCTCGATCGCCCGGCGGTAGGAGCGCGTCGCTTGCGGCGTACGATTCGGGCCCGATCCGAGCATGTATACATTACCTGAAGCTGGCTCCGGGGTCCTCTTCTCCTCGCTGCACCGCATTTCCGCATGTCCCAGTGTACGCTTATACTTCCTGTGTCACTCCGGTGACCAGGAAGTTGAAATAGAGGGCGCTCTATTTGAACTTCCTGGTCACGGAGTAACACAGGAAGCGCCGGGATGGAGCAAGAACAGCGGTGCGGTGCAGTGCGGAGAAGACGCCTGGGAGTCAGCCTCAGGTAATGTATACAGGGGGGGGAGGACAGGCGGCAGGAGCAGCTGAACAGATTGTGATCGGTTTCAGGCTGAAATCGATTCACAATCTGTTTGCAGTAAAGGCAGCCATACGATCCCTATCTGATCAGATTCGATCAGATAGGGATCTGTCAGCTGGTCGATCTAATGGCACATCGACCAGTGTATGGCCACCTTTAGCCTAATATCTTTTCTCAAGGGTTTTCTTCCAGTAGATGTTTTTAAACCTAATGAATAATATACTTTTAAAGCTCCCACCAAGCAAGAAATTACTCAAAATGAGTCTAACATTATGTTTTTACCTACTTTTTAGTCCTTTTTTAATTGCTAAGTATTGAATATATGTTTAGATGAGATGAAAAATTATCTCCTTGGAGAAAGTTAATTGGATATGGCCCTTTGATTCTTACAATTCCTGTGACAGGAAGTATGTAGTCAGGCATGACAGCAGCATCTGTGTAGACAGGGTGGGGGTGGGATGGGAGAAGGCAAAAACGGGTAAAGAGCGCACTCAAATTCTTAGCCAAGTCATGCCAAGCCTCTCCGTGGAATAATCCAACCTGTGGATTATTCCACGGAGAGGATTATTCTACGGAGAGGCTTGGCATGACTTGGCTAAGAATTTGAGTGCGCTCTTTTCCCATTTTTGTCTTCTCCCATCCCCTACCCAGTCTATACAGAGTCTTTGCCACCACCTCTAGCAGTCAATACAGAGCGACACTATACGATTACTTTAGTATCGATCCCTATTGACATCATCACCTATAATCCAGATCGCTCCTCCTATACATATAGGAGTAAATATATACTCTACAGTATATAGGAACTTTATCCTCCTACTAATGACAGCAGCATGGCATTCATTTAAGGCTGTATAGCCATCCATGATTTGACCTGAAGCCTAAAACAATCTTATCAAATAAAACACAGGAATTTGTGTCCTCCTGCATCCGTGTGTGCCAAATGCCTTGCAGCACAGGGCCGCGAGCACACATGCCGCCAGCAGCGTGCGGTCAAGCGCACAGCCAGGAACTTGTGCACCACTGTGCTACCTAGCACCTGTTATTTGATGGGCCTCATGACTAGTAAAGAATATGACTCAAATCTTAAATTATAATGTTTTAACCTGAGTTGCACATTGTTTTATTTACTTTCTCCTAAGCTGCTACTTAAAGATTTCTCTCACCTAGAATGTTTCATACTGAGGGTGTCGTATTGCTGATGCTATGGAGCTCTCAGGACTTGGGCTCTGTGTCAAGTGCAGGATGAAGTTGGTTTTTATGGAACACCTCAAAGCTGTCTTCAGAGAAAACTTAGTTGTAAATCAGAGACTGTTTTACTTGGATGTAAAAATATTTAACTGCCCGTGAGATTTAGATCTAAATGCAGAGAGACTAAAATGCGACAGGTGATACAGTGTTGTGCATTTGCCCTGACAGAAATTTTGCTCTCTCTGTTGCGGTGACAGTAGCTCCTTACTTAGCAAAGCCAATGAAATCTTCATGGTTAGTGTTCATGTATGCCAGCTCTATATCAATCAGCAGCATAACCTGTGGGAACAAGAAACAACATTATTTAAGCTTAAGTCGATGGAATAAAAAAAAAAACGAGAAATAAATTATGATGCAAAATTGAGATTAACTCCCCAACCAACACATGCCATTCCCGCATATGCTGACCTTCACTTCCATCCAACTCCAATCTTGTAAGCTCCCCATACTGGGCTCTGAGCAACCCCACCTCTTGGTTCCATATGCTGTGCTCCCCACTAACCCACTACTCATACTGTGCCGTGGTCTTACAACTGCTAACCTCCTACTTCCTGTGACTTACAAGTCTATATCCTCACTAAGAATGCACACTTTCTACTATGTTACATGGATAATGGTATCAGGGGCATAACAATAGCCCCTCAGACCCTTGCAAGCACAGGGGGGCCCAGGGTGTAAGGGGACTCAGACCTGCAGTGCAGAGCCCTGGCAGCGAAGCTTCATACTGTACCTCGATCCGGCAATGAACAGGTCCTCTTCACTTCCTCATCAGTGTAGCCCCCGTGCAGGCAATCACCTAACAGCTTGTCACAAGGCATGCAGTGTTGGGAGCCACTAAGTGATTGGCTGCACGGCAGCAACACCGAAGAGGAACTAAGAGGAAGTGAAAAGGAAACTATTGTGGATCTCTTATTCTTCCTACTTTGGGCATCACATGGCCACACCCACTGACTGCATTCAGAGTGGAGAGGAGAAGTATACCAATTATATCTGGCTTGTAAAACACACTCTCTCTACCCCCTTTGCACTGTTTGCATTCACTTATCATTATGATTGCTAAGAAAATGAGCCTTGACCAGTTTTGGGTTTGGCTGGGACCTAAAAACATGCTCAATAACTGCACAGCGAGATTCTAGATCTTCACCTGGTCTTTTGTCCTTCCTTCCCTCTCACGGATATGTGTGGTGACGATCCGTTCCATCTCCTCCCTGAGGTGAGGATACTGGCTGAGCTGTGGAAGACAATGCACATCTGTGTGGGATAAAGCTAAACATGGCTGAGTGACTGAACCTACAGTATACTTTAAGTGAAGAAATGGTATGAGAAGTCTAACAGAAGGTGAGCAACAACTTTCATAAATGAGCAAAAAATCTGCCTAAGCTGCAAAGAGTTTTTGGCTTTGCATTTGGCTGTAGGATTAAACCTGTCATACACTATACAATCTTGATTGCACTCTGTTGTCAAGTTTTATCAAATCCATGTTATGGTTATATGCTATTAAATGTGGTAAAAAAAATGTATATTTACCCGTTATTGATTGTGTACCACCATTCCCCACTTGATATTAGATGCAAAAAGAATGTTCGGTCAATAAAACAATCAAACGTGAATTGAGAAGGCTTTTATTTTTATTCGATTTTTTGTTAGATTCATGTTTCATGGAAAGTAACGTCTAACCCAGCCTTTCTCAACCTTTCTACCCTGGAGGAACCCTGCAAATAACTTTTTGATCCCAAGGAACCCCTGCAAACAATGTTTTGATCTCAAGGAACCCCTGCAGTTATTTTGCAGGAGGCATGGTCTTTAAAAGTATGTGTGGCTGTTTATTTTACTACCCCCTATTACACTGCCACTCATTATACCGTCTCCTGACCCACCAAATTAGTGCTTCTTGTTACAGTACCACCTATTATAGTGTGCTCTATATACTTTCACCACGATGGGGGAAAATGCCAAGGAACCCCTGCAGAGTACTCAAGGAACCCTGGGGTTCCAGGGAACCCTGGTTGAGAAAGCCTGGTCTAACCTATTACAGCAGTTCTCTTCTTTTTTTACCCATACAGATGGTTTTGTAAGGCTGTACAACAAAAAAGTGACTGTTATGCGGAGCCTCTGAGGAAGCTGCAAATTGGGATGCGAAACATGCATCAGGAATTTAAGTGCTCATTAAAGAGCTTTTTAATTGGCCAAAAAGTTTTTATACTATCTCTGAATTGTTTATGTGCACATGAAATCAGGGCTGGTTCTAGTTACAATGATGCCCCAAGGCAAAATTAACCTGGGGGACCCCATGACAGTAACCCCACTCCTTTGTTTCTGGAAATCCCCCCCCCAGGCCCCCGAGCCAGAGGCCAGGCCCCCAGGTCACCCCCAAACTTGATTATAGTCCAATCTTTTTCCCACTGGCCACATCTTCTCAGTGACCCAACGGCATATTACGTAATAACATGCGCCAAGTCACTAAGAGGTTGCTCCTGCGGGGATGAAGACAGGAGTGCATAGACTGATAGCAGAGCGTGTCACCCAGGGGCACGTGAATTGCTACACTACCAAAAACTGCATAGGCTCCGGGAACCAATATAAAGTTGGGGAGGGGAGACCTTGGAGGGGGGCCAGCTCAGGGCCCTGGCGCAATTGCCTAAATTTCCCCTATGGAAGCACAGACCGTGCATGAAATCAATGTACACATTAAAGACTAATGTATACAACTTTTGTTTAAGATGTGCAATTAACATAATACCCCTTGTCACAACAAACCCCTAATATTTGTTGTCTTCCAGCTCCACATAGGTGGAGTTTGTTGACTTCTCTTCTTTTCTGTGCCTGTGGGGGGTGCCCAAGAGGTGTGCCTATACATTCTGATCATAGGTCCTTTTATTATAACATTCTATGGGCTGCCAGTGATTCACTTGCACAGAATTGCACCAGCATACTAACTATACAACGTTTATTTAAACAACCCCATCATATCCGCCATAAAGTTTTGGCTCGTGTGCCTAAACTCATGAGTTTCCATGGAAACATGTCTTCCTGTTTCCTCTGAGGGAAGCTGGGACACACGAAGCGAGAGTGGAGAATGGCAAGGAAATCCCGAGAATCTTCCCTTAAGGGATAAAACAAGAGGCTTCAAAGATGTTTACAACTCCAGCAGCAAGCCTCGGATTATATTATAAAGGTTCCGCATAATTAAAATCCCAATTACCATGCAGCAACTGTCAACATCTATCAATGTGCAGCCCATCTCCCCTATATAATGAGAAGAGTTTCATCTGAGCAGCTAAATATCTATCCCATTATAATTGTCGAATTAAAAAGATATCAGCATCTTTACTGAGTCTTAAAAAAGTTAAAGTGTGTGTGTTTGTGTGTGTATACATTATACTCCTAAAGGACCTCCATCCTGAAAAACAAAATCCTGCAGCGCTACTGAAATGAAAAGTTATATTTACCTCAGGAGTCTCGTCCCAGGAAGCCGCCCATAAGTCCCCGCGTTACTACACTTCCGCTGCTTGGCCCCGCCTCCCCTCTCTCCTCCAAGAAAAACACCAAGCTATTTACTGCATTAAATTGCCAGGCATTTTTTCTCGGAGGAGAGAGGGGAGGCAGGGCCAAGCGACGGAAGTGTAGTGATGCAGGGACTTTGGGTTGGCTTCATGGGACAAGACTTCGGAGGTAAATATAACTTTTCATTTCAGTAGCACTGCAGAATTTTTTTTCAAGATTGAGGTCCTCTTAAAAAGTGTGTCCAAAATAACTTAAAATGAAGCTGAACCAGGACCGGCCCTACCATATGTGCAAAATGGGCGACTGCCCAAGGGCCCTGAGTCGACAGCCAGGAACCCCCAAGTCACCCTCCAATTTAACTGTGTTCCCTGGGGCTCCCGCAGAGTCTTTGCAGCACACAACAAATTTTATAATATGTATTAAAAGCAGAATTCCCCTTTCAAAACCTATAAAAAATTAATAAATAAAGAGTGACCAAGCAAAAAAGGCCTGTAATAGTGACAGAGCGAGTTGCTGTGAAGGGAAATAATTTGGGCTGAATTAGTTAGCAGTACTAGCCCAGTGCTGTTGTGCGTTATGTTTTTTTTTTTAAGTTGGCTAATGTGTTTTATCTATAGTTGCAGAGCACAGGTGCCAAACACAAGGCCCGTAGGGTGAATGCAGCCCTCCTTGCTATTTTATGTGGCCCTCGAGAGCTGTACATTAAATGTACAACCTTGCCCATACATGGTACAATAAAAATGTGATTGTACATGTTGGAAAAATCTTGATATTCGATCTAACGGAATAATCAAATGAAATTATCTAATCGAAAAAAATTGTACCATGTATGGGCACCATAAGTAGTAAAACAACAACAGCACATTGCTTTCCCAGCTAGAGGGGCATGCTGGTGACAGTTTCTGGTTGAAACATTGTCAGTTTGAGGTGAGGTGCAGCAACAACCCATGGGACCCCTCTGCAAAATGACCATGGGGACCCCTCTTAGCATCCCAACCCCCTCGCGTGGCTAGCATCTTTACTTGGGCCACATTTCATCTTGAAAATTTTCCACCGAAGCAGCACTGAGGCAGGTAAATATTACACTGCTCCACTGCGCTACTCTGCAGAAGTGGAACATTTTCCACCGAAGCAGCACTGGGGCAGGTAAATACTACACTGCTCCACTCTGCAGAAGTGGAGGAGCAGCAACCCCCCCCCACCATGGTCACTATAGTCACACCACTTAGTTTAAGACTGTTCAATAAATGTTAGATCTTAATAAACAATTTGGCCCACAACTTAGACTATGTTTTAGATTTTGTTCTAGATCATAGGTTCTCAACGTGTGGTACGCGTACCCCAGGGGTACTTCTGATGGTTCCAGGGGGTACTCAGGCTTGATATACTTAACCAAGAATAACACATTTAGAGTTTTAGAAATTGATAAATCTTATTTAAAAACACCAAATTAGTATTTTAGTTAATTAAAAGCAATAGTAAATGCTTGGAAATTGTTTAGAACCAATTATCATGTACTATGATTAAATATATATTTGTCAAGGGGTACTTGTGATAATGTTTACTATGCCAGGGGGTACTTGGTGAGTACAGGGTTTTAAAAGGGGTACATACCAAATGTTGAGAAACACTGTTCTAGAGGATATTCGACTTTGCGTATCTATGACTGTGTCTGAACTGCATTCTCAAAATGGAATCAAAATATTCTTCATGATGGCACACAATCACAAGGCTTTTCTTAAGTTTGAGGCGGTCATATTTTTGTTTCAATGCCTGAGAAACAAAAATCCATCTATATACACAGTATGTATTGAGAAACTGGCTGATTATATTAATTTTCTGGGTTTTATGTATTTAATTTGTTTGAATTGTATTTGTTTGGATTTAAATTAAATAATCAAAATTAAAATAATAAAAACTGTAAACTCTACCAAAATTTTAAGGTGCCAATTGTGGGGGATATTTAACCTTCCCAGCAATGCCAGATGCACCAAAAGTAGCACATGCAAATAATAAAACAGCTAGCTTTTGGAATTTGCATAGGACTTATAATGCTCAAGAGACAAAGCTCAGGCCTAGAAACAGGTCACTCAAGAACTCAATATCCTGCTGGGTGGTTGGATCTTTAACAGTAGTCCCAGCAAGTGTCCTGTTTTGTTTGCAAACTCCAGAAATGATGGTGGGGTCAGTAGGGAGCATGGAAGGTAAGTATATGTCATGGCTCCATTATGTAATGGTAAAGACAGTTTTTATTTCATATTGACTCCAGGTTTGCATTATATAACTGGACAATTTTCTGGATCAAGTAAATATTAAGTTTTACTTGGTGCAAATATAACCTAATAAAATTTAAGTAAAACACTCAGCTCACGTGCTAGAAAAAAAAGAAATAAGAAAATAACAGTAATGTGTTCACATAAGTAATCTTATCTAACAATTATTTCTAAGGCAGAATAAAACAATAAACACATTGGCCAAGTTTGGTTTTATCTCTATTGCTCCATGAGTAATAAGAAACTGCCACCTAATTTTGATTTTCGTTTACATGCAGGAGGCTACAAATGTATTAAGATGCACATACTGTAGGTTTAAAGTCACTCTATAAGGCATATTCATTTCTTTGGAGGTATAAGAAGGTTCAGCTCAGAGGCCAAGATATACTTCTACAGACATCTGATAAATGCTTAGTCCAATAGCTAATGGTAGCAGCAAGCAATGGCAATTTATCTATATAAAATTAAAGTACCCTCGAGGCCCAGTTTTTTTTTTATAGACAATTATGTTAAATAAATCATTCAAATTATTATTTCTTTTTTTGTACTTAATTTTAAAAAGCATTTTAAGGATGTAAGTAATTTATTTAAAAACATTTTTCTTAGCTGCCATACAACTGTACCTGATCTTGGGGTTTGAGTGGAAAGTATAGAGTTTTCTTTAAAACATATTTCAGGTTTTTTTTAGAATTAAAAAATATTGTTTTTTTTAATTATAAAATAATATAAAAACACTTTTTTTTTAATCAAGAAATTATTTTGTAAACTAAAAACATTGCAGCCTTCTGGAGTCCATCTGCACCTCCACTTTTTAATATTTTAAAAGCAGAAAAGAGTGTCACTTTACTGCCACAATAAAAAGAAAAGTGTAACTTTACAACAGCAAAGTCCCCAGACTTGTTGAATCACAAGTAGGCCTGGGCATGCTTAATAGAGCCACCATTGCTTTACTGCACTGCAGCAAAATTAGTTCCTACTTGTAGTTTGCCAGACAGATCAACAGGTGCCACTGTAAACAAATATCACATTTTCCATTCTCGTGTTTAATCTTTTTTTGATTAAAAATAAAAAAACCTTTTATACATTTTTTAGTATTAAAACTATAAAAAATTAAAATAAAACAAATAATGTGAAAAAAAACACTATACATTCTTTTTAAGATATAGCCTTCCTTCTGCACTGCAAATAATTCACGGTGGTAGAGAAGATCTGAGGTTTTATAGGATTAAAGTGCTCATACATCTAGCAATGTTTGGGCAGATCGTCCAAGAAACAGATCTCTCTCTCAACAAATCTGATCAGAGTGAGATCTGTTGGCTGCCCATGCACTGAAGGCCGATTTCAGATCGATTTCAGCATGAAAACTCTCGGGGATTGGCCTTGTGACGCCACCTACGCCACTCCTGCCGCCTGGCCACTATCCCCCCAAATGTTAACTTGCCCCTGTGCATTCAAATCTCATCTGTTCCAGGTGCCACAACTGTCCAGCTGCTCCCAGTCTCGCCTGCTGCTTCCCCATGAATGCTGTCGTCACACCACGTGGTTGCCACGTATAGCACGTGGTGTGTTTGTGATGTCCCCCACGCGCCTGGCTCGGAAGAAGCAGCGAATGAGATTGGGAGAAGCTGTACTGTAATGTCAGCTGGAACAGGTGAGATTTTAGTGCACAAGCACCAGCGAGGGGACATAAATATTTGGGGGGCAGCGGCTAGGAGTTATGTCACGTCTTTGTCGGTCATTGCAAAATCGCACACCATTACTGCCATGCACTCGATCAACCACCTCGACCCGAAATTTCTCAGCATGCTCAATCAATATTTTGACCAAATCCGGCCCACAATCAGTTGAATTGTCAATAGGGCATCGATTATGAAATTGGGGGGTCAACTGGGCCACAAAATTGATAGATGTATGGCCACCTTTATTTAGTACTAATTAAAATCAGATGTTCTCACTGCATGAAATGAAGCAGAAAGCACACCTTACATTAGTATAATGCAGACTGAACGCTGATGGTAAGTACGAGGAAGCAGATACCTCCTATATGAGAAGGTAAGGACTCTTCATATGTAACAACTTTACTCACTTCCTTCACGCTAACAAGATTTTCAATACCCACTCATTATTTTCTATCCAAGTTTAACAAGATCTACTGAAAATAATAAGTGCTGAATTGAATTGAACTTGCTAGGAGTCCTGCATGGTAATGAAAATCAGATAATTGAAATGGCATTCCCTCGGGATGGAGTCTGAGAAAACTAAACTGGCCAAAAGACCCACAAATAAAAACATAAAATACCATCAGCACATGCAACAAGCAAACATGCAAAGGATATGCAGCATGGGTGCAGAGAATACACAAGATCAATGTCACGTGCATAAGGAACAGGCACAGGCAAATAGCTACCCATCTGTTAAGATGTACTCATTTCACAGCCACGGGGATACAACATAAGTGTGTGGTAAAAAATATCTTCTACAGACACTAGTGCAGCCATTCCATTCACTCTTTCCATCCATTAAATTGTAATTCTGGACCTTTCTACAAACAATACTCCTCTGGGGGAGATAATCATCACCTGAGCAAAACCACCCTATCCTGGGTCTTCCTTTTCCTTGTCCCATAGCACCATTATCACAGGAGTGAAGATTCTGCAGCTGCCTTTCCAAGATGGCCAGCATGTCCTGGCCCTTCTCAGTCGTATGGTAAGGTAAAGGGGTGGATTTGATTGATAAGGTCTGTGGGGCAGTTGGGCATGCGTGAATAGAGACTAGCGATGGTTATGTCTAGGAGAACTCATGGAGGAGCATGTGATCAGTTTGGTCAGGCGATAGATATGTATATCTCTGATTTGCTAGTCATGATCATGTGCTAAAGCAGGATGTGATGACAGCAAATCAAAGCTTTGCAAATCGATTAGCTGATCAAACAAGTCACATGCTTCTCCATGAGTTCTCCTAGACATGACCATCACTAATCTAGACACTTACTGATTTCTTCACTGCTGCACTTGGTGAGATGAGCTTAGAATCTAAGAAGACCAAGGACTAGAAGTAGCCTTCCTGCAGAGGTGAGTATTGTGTTTTCAACCTACAGGTGAATTTTTAATACATCGCCCTTAAATGTCCATATTGGATGACACATTGTAGGTTTTTAAGGACCAAAAAAGGGGAGAAGGATGAAAACTAAAATTGAGCATTGAGGTGCGTTTTGTTGGATCCACGTGGGAGGCATTGAAGAACAATTTATGAAATTTCAGAGTTAGCTTTTGAAATGATGGTAGACCCAAGTTCAGCCTCTTCTGGGTAGAGTTTACACAGATAACATTGCCTGTTCCTGTCCCTCTTGATTCAGAATAAGTGGAGCCACCTTGATTATGAATCAGATCTGAAGGCTTGCACACATCAAATTCACACCAGCTTCCTCCCTTCTCAACACCACTATCTGCCTAAATTTCCAGAACAAAGCTCGAGGATAATCACCAAAGGTTGCCTTGGTCAATAAATCACCTTGTTTGGAAACAGAGAGGTCTGTAACACATTCTGCTGTTGCTGCATGCTTAAAATGAGAGAAAATAGGTTTCTTGTGCTTTTGAGCACTTGTGGGTCTGCAATATTCAATCCTGAGTGGTAACCAGAACCGTATTTACCATAAGGCACTGTAGGCACGTGCCTACAGGCACCTGATGATGGAAAGGAGGGTCACTCCCTCCCCTGGTGCTTCCCTCCCTCCTTCTCAATGCAAAGTCCTGAGCAGAGTGTAAATGACAGGTTACTCACCCTGCTCTTGTCATTCAACTGACGAGATCTCCCTTCAGTCAGTGGTACCTCTAGCTACCTAATACTGAGGTTAATCTAGCTACCTAATACTAAGGGGCATCTGTAGCTATTTAATACTGAGGGTACCTCCGGCTACCTTATACTTGGGGACACCTCTAGGTACTTAATAATCAGGGTACCTCTGGCTACCTATGATGGGCAAGGGAAGTAAGGGAGAAGTGACAGCTGGGCCAGCCAGCACACTTGTGGTGCAGTTTGGCAGGGACTTGTAGGTTCATGGAGGGTGAAGTCTTGGGTGCCAGGACATCCAGGCCTGGTGGAAACTACATAGCTATAAGCTTTGAATGGATATTTTCTTCCTTACTGCTAAACTAAGTATGGGTTCAAAGTTACATTGGCAGTGTTGAGTACTATACCAAGGTACTCAGAATTTGATTTTACAGACACATTTCATATTAACATAATCCATCTAAAGCTAATAGCAGAAGTCACTCAAAAACATGTAACTGTCACCATTGTGTCTGGTTTTAATATTGTAGCCAAATATTGGAACACACTTGGTGATAAACTATAGTCATCATTATATGATCACTTCTACCATCCTAGTTCATGTCAGTTGGCTACGGGGCAGCTTGGTGGTTAAAGTGCACCTGAACCGAGTAAAAATTATTTCAAATAAACACGTTGTACCTGCAAATGAATATTACATACCTACCTACCTTCAGTAACTCTCTCAAGCTCAACATTTTCTTCTTACAACAATCCCTTCCAGTTCTGACAAAATTTTATCAGAACTGAAATATAGCAGTTGCTGTCAGTCATATATCAGTTGCTGTCAGTTATAACTGAAAGGACAACTGATGAGCAAAGTAATGTATATGTTTCCCTTTGGCTCAAGTGGGCGATATTACAGTTTAACAATATGCTGACCAGGAAGCTGTTATGGGGTAAAGGCCATTTTCAAAATGAAGGACGGAGAACTGATTGATCACAGTGGACAAACAGGACGCGGGAGAGGAGAAAGAGTTTGATGAGTAGACTACACTGGAGGTAAGTATTGCATGTGTATGTTTAGTTTGAGTTTTACTTTTCAGTTCAGGTTTGCTTTAAGTGCTTCAATCCGCAGCACTTGCGGGTCTCCCTGAAAGAAGATAGAGGCCAACATAAAGACGGGGGCTAGGAAGCAGACCCCTGGAGATACATAATGCCCGGAGAATTCACAGCATTTGCAGCCTCCAGTTCACAGGTTCCTGAGCTTGCTATCTAATGCTATTTTCAGAAGCAGTTTCTTTTCACAGGCCAGCAATTAAGAGCACAAAGAAAGAATAAATTCCAACACCTTTCCAAACTATTTTAAACCACTTTTCCCCCTTTAGCTTTACTTTAAAGGAAAATGTGCAAAACTGGTTTACTTTCAGTACTTTTTGAACATTCATATCTGCAGGGAGGAAGAACAAAAAAGCTAATCATAAGCACATGTCTATAGAAAAAACATTGTTACCATTATCGGTTCCCTTTATGCGACAATAAACTTGGACCACTGTAGAAGGGGAAAGGGTAGCGGAGGCTCAATTATGACCCCACTAACAGGTTGACCCATCCAAGGTCATGTGGGCCTTTGCAGTATTCACCACTCCACTGATCAAAGCAACTGCAATTTCTCCTTATCCTCCAGATCTCTCGGAGGAAAGGGGTTACCATACTCTCTGTTAAAAAGCTCAGAAACCATCCACAAATATCACTGGCTGGGATTATCAACTTTTCTGCTGACCTTTTACAATGATTGCTGCATGCTGCCTGCTTCTTATAATGTAAATTCAGCTTCTAATACATATTTATAGATCTTGTTTTCATTTTCTGCTAGGAATGTTTTCCCTGGTGTCTTTTAGATGAAGGCAATTTCCATGTCTTCGCAAACACCGCGGTATATTATAGACTAATAATGTTCTCCAGTCTGTAATGTTCTTTATTCAATGTCTATAAAGCTTCTCAGCACAGTGTAAAGATTGATAATCCACGTTTCAAGCTACATGTAAGCTCTTTGAAGGAGAACGTGGACAACCTGCTTCTAGGGGCATGTGGCCTAAATATTGACAGCTGCAGTGCACTGACTATGGGGCATTGAGTTCTAAGACACAGCATGATTGGCAACATCGATGACTTCAGAGTTTCTGAGTGGCTGGCGAGTAGAGACTTATAAGGGAGCTCAGAAGGCTCCCATTTGACTCTCTAAAATTGCAGAGCTTGAAAAATCCATCCCCTTTCCTAGATTTCAGCAATAAGTTACTACAAATATATCGACTTCATAGTTAAAACTTCGTCTTCACATCACCTTGTATGCTAGATCTTAAAGGGGAACTGAAGAAAGAGGTATATGGAGGCTGTCCTGTTTATTTCCTTTTAATCAATACCAGTTGCCTGGCAGCCCTGCTGGTCTATTTCTCTGCAGTAGTATCTGATTAAAACCAGAAACAAGCATGCAGCTAGTCTTGTCAGATCAGACTTATAAGTCTGAACCACTGAAACACCTGATCTGCTGCATGCTTGTTCAGGGGCTATGGCTAATAGTATTAGAGACAGAGGATCAGCAGGGCTGCCAGGCAACTGGTATTGTCTAAAAGGAAATAAACATGACAGCCTCCATATACCTCTCTCTTCAGTTCCCCTTTAAGTTTTGAATTTCTTTGTACTGCTAATCATGTCATGCACCAGCCTAGTCCTTTGGACGTTACATGAGTGGCATTTACCTTACTTTTTTCAGTCAAAAAAGAACTACAGCTTTCAAGCTCAACTTTAGGTAGAGTTTATTTTCATCTGAGTAGAAGCTCTCTGATGATGTCAAATTGATCACTTTTAAAATACCCGAGGAGGAGGTTTGTAACTGTGTTTTATTGTTGGTGTTTCGGCATTATCTCCCCCATCGAGTAGATAGAATCCACCTAGCTGAGATAATAATTATCCCACCCGTGCATTATGTGTGGTTGCCTGTAAAACATGCACCATTGGGAAGTAAGAAGGACAGGCTTGAGAATCACTGGTCTAACACTTCCTAGCTGGCACCTCATCTTTAGAGGTAACCCTTAACATTACTCACTTTCCAGCAAACTCGATACCTCCTCATGGTATGACCTGGGCAATATCAAGTAAGAGATTGGCCTCAATTCACTAAGATCATGCTGGAGATAATAAGGCAAGAGAAAACTTACCACCACACATCGATCTTGCCTTATTAAGGTGTAGAGATACGTTTACACAGTAAGAGAGTTATCTTATCTCTTCAGTCCTTAAGTTACCTCCTCTGTAGTTATTTTCACATGCAGTTAATTAACAGCCTGTCTTTAACTTTAGAATGCTGTCGTTATTTTAAGGATTGAAGAGTTAACTTTAGAGATCTCACCTTAACTTAAAGACAGAAGAGTTAACTTTAGGTTTGCCTGAGTTAAAATGTTTCCTGAATACTACATGCCTTATCACCATGGTGATAACTCTAGAAACGTTATTAAAGACAGGAGATAAGTTTAGTGAATTGATGCCAATAGTCTGTTGGGACCCTGAGCCGCTCCAGTAGCCAAGAACGCCTGACAGGAACCCCAAACATGAGGGCCAAAGTGGAGCAAAGACTGTGTGAAGTTGCTAGTCTACCATCAGAAGCCTCATTCAGTGGCATATCAAAGAATGCTGACTAGATATAGCAAATACTGGTATAATCCAGGGTCATTCAAAAACTAGCTCTGCTGCCTTGTGGTAGAAGTGGAATTCCAAAGGCTAAGGGAAGGATCCCTGAAAGAAAATCAGTGTGCCTGGAAGCTTTAGGTAGCAGCCCCACCACCAGGATTTGTGTTAAAGGCTAATACTTTACAGTGTAACACTAACCTTCCTAGCTGGCACCTCATCCTTAGTGGTAACCCCTCTGGCATTACTTTGGCTTCTGTGCTGTCTGCAGTAGCTGCAGTATCTGGTGACTGCTGGGCAGATTCAACCAAGAGACAGATCTTTCTCTGATCGAATCTGATCTGAGAAAGAGAGAGATCTGTTGGCTTCCCATGACAGGCCGATCCCTGATCGATTTCAGCATAGGCCGATTCCTGATCGATTTCAACATGAAATCTTTCAGGAATCGGCCTTGTGGCACCACCTCTCCGACATCCCCTCAAACGTTAGATGACCCCTTCCCCCTTGCATTTAAATACTTTACCTGTCTGCTGCCCCCAAGTTTACGTTGTACTTCTGCATTGTGCAAGCATCCAGCACTGGCGGTGGTCTCTTGCAACCACATCTAAACAGGTGACAGCTGCCCCTAGACTTGACATGCAGAATTTTTTTTTACCAGGCAAACAACCGTCAACAGGCAGTAAAGTATAGAGGGGCCTGGGGTGATGTGGTCCATGGAATTGCAAAGAGTCGAACGAGACTGTAGAGTGACTCAACAACAGCACCATGTGTCAATAGATGACACGTATTTGGAATGGACCGCTCAGACCGGAGGCTGTATATGATTGGCAGGAAGTAGAAAGAAGACATTGATAGGACTTGCGGCAGAAGTGGTGGCACGTTTGTTGACCTGAGGAAGCGGGCCAGAACCTTTAAAACATGTTGTCTTATGTGCATGAAAAAAAACTTTTTTTCCCCAAAAAAGACTTTGTTTGTCCTTCTAAGATGGTAAGACAAAATATCTCTTACCTCAAATATAACAGTTGTATAGTTATATCTCGAGGGCGGCTCCACCAGTGTCAGATGTGGCACCAAAAGCTCCTAATTGGTTGCAACCGGAAGGCGCTTACTACCGGCAATTGGGTATTTATACGGGCATTTTGCTCTTTATGTCAAAGAGGCCTTAGCTTTTCTATTTTAGACCTTTTCTGATGCATGAAGTACATACCAACCATACAGTCAAAATCCTAGATACCTCTTCAGCTTATTTGTGCTAAAGAAGCCACATAGTGGTGAAATGTCTTCTAGAATACAAAAAGGAAGTGCCCAGTTGAAACTGCTGTTCTTCAAATTCCCTTTAACTTATTATATATTACAGACCTCTCTGACCAAAGAAAGCTTTACCAGAACCTCCTGGCCTTACAGTCATACTTTTATAAATAGTAACGATGGCTGAACTGCAGAGAGCGGTTTTACCTTTTCGCTACACTTTCGGATGGTGGAGGTCAGCTCACTTACTACCATATCCACACACTTCAGACTCGGCTCCTTCAGCTTCTGCACCTGCTTTTTCACAATGGCTTCAAAAGCGAGGTCAGGCGTGAAGAGTCCAGTCCTGTGCAAGTCAAAGGTGGACCCCAAGGGGGAGGCATGACAAACATCAGGACAAAAGGGTAGGAAGGCAGAGCAGTAGAGGATAGATAGGTAGATAGATATGGTCACAGGGCAGAGAAGTCCATAAGAGGGGCAGGGAAGAAGCCAGATGGAAAGAGAAGTCCAGAACAGAGAAGGTGAACACATGAGGTCACAGATCGACACAGGAGGGAAAGGTTTGAGAAAAACACAGAGAAATACATGAGGCAAAAAATGAAAGGCTGGACTCTGCTTGGGTATGACTTAAGGAAAAGAGAGGCTGATAGCAGGTGGGGATTAGCAGTATGAGAAAGAAGATTGAAGGGAAGAAAGTAAACAACTCTCTGCTGACCTAACCCTTCTCCAGGAGTCATAAGACCAAACACTGGGGGGATAAGGCAGACATGTTTCCTGGTGCAGAACTCAGGGACTTCAACAAAATGGAGACTGATGCAAAGCAATTGTTTAGCAACTACATCTAGCCAATAAGCTTTACTATATCTAGCCAAAAAGGGTCAGTTCACCAAAACAAATAGTCTGGTTTAGATAGTTGCTACTTTAATCAACCACTGGCCTTTTGTGTCTTATGCGCAGTCCATTAACATGATACCGTCATCTGTTTCCACTTCCATCCATAAGCCTCAACTATCATAAGTTAATCCCACTTTCACTCTTTTGAAGACTGGAGTTGATAGGTTTGAGGCCCCTTTGCTGAAGCTTAATCGTGATTCCATATTGAGGAGAGGCAAGGCTAGAAGGTCAGGTTAAGATATCATGCCACTGATCCCTTTTAGAGAGGAGCCAGTGAATGACTGAGGCCACCAAAGACCACCAGAGACCACTCATGGCTGGCACATTAGTTTCAGGTGGACTAACCCTTTGAAGCTGAAGTCTCATTAGAGCAAATAATGGCTCTATTGTGAGAAACTGTTTTCAATTTCTACATGCTGTCTGGTGTCTGATTTCAAAGCAAACATAAAGGGTGTCTATAATTTATATAATTTATGCATTTTAAGCTAAGTAACTTGCTAGAGTTAGGGTGAACACCATCACGGGAGAGAGAGAGATAGAGGTAGAAGGAAGAGATAGAGAGAGATAGAGAGAGAGACATCTGAGCGAGAAAAGAGTATAACCTTTTTGAAAGTGATGACAAGCAATGATGTGAAGGAGTCATAGGCCATTTTGCTGGACACATCTGAAACATCTTCTGCCGTATACCTACATATTCAGTGTGCTGTCTAGATAGTACTCAGATCTGATTTTACCAAACCTGTCCTTATCAGAGTATTCTAAGTACACTAAACTATAAATGTACTCACTATGGAACATAATTCTTAGTACTCACATATTCTCACACACTCACACAACCTTGGTGGCTCTGTGATCCTCTTTTGTCATGTTGAGTCCATGCAATTGCTCAAAGAAAGACTACACTGTGGAGAGCATGCTCAGATAGAAGTGGCTCAGCCAATCAGAAGCTGAAAAAAACCGCAAACAGTTTCCTGCCTTCTGTTTGGCTGTATTCCCAGTTCATGCTGAGTCTGGGATGTCACAGATGTCAGGATCTGAATGCAGAAGGTTTACCTTCTTGGTGCACTGTCTAACGGTATTGATTAGCTCGGAAATGACCATGTCCACACATTTCAAGCACGGCTCTTTCTGCTTCTTCACTTGCTTCTTGACGATGGTTTCAAAGGCCATGTCAGGTGTGAAGAGCCCAGTTCTAAACACCCGACAGAGGGAGGCAGGTAATAAGGAGAATATACATCGTTACCCACCAGTGACAACAATGTTATGAGCTAGAAGTAGTAATAGTTTGACTTATAAGGCAACACCACTGGTAGCCATAAGGCAGTTTAGCTAAACGAAGGGTCCTGATCTACTCACTTTTAACTGTGTGTAAGCGTAATCATTGCATCCTCAAAATAAGGTGAGGACTACATAAAGTACCTGAGGGAGATGACTAAATCCTACAAATCTAAAGAAGAGATTTGATAAACCCACAGCATAGGAATACTGTGAGTTCCTCCTTTCTAAAAAAAAAATCCAACTCACAGTTGATACTTTGTGTGATCACCCAAATACTGTATATGGACACCATGTGAGCTTTTGTCTAAATGTGAGAACCTGAACTGCTTAGCAGATGAATGTGGGATGAAGACACCCCCATTTATTCTACACTAATGTGTCTTAAGCAGGGATCCACTTTTCAATTCAAAGTTAAGCTAACTGAAAACTAATTATTTACAACACTGGTGTGCTGAGTTACCCAATGGATTCTTACATCTCTTGAAGATGTCACAAGCATAATAATAAATATATCCTGGTGCAGTATGTGAGATGTGTGAGTGTTCCATTGTGAAATGTGTGGGTACCTCTGCTCTGTGTGAATGTCAGACAGCTGCCTTATATTCCCAGTGGCTGTGCCTAAGGTTCTAAGAAGAGTGGGCCACCACAAGAAAAACTACCCTAGACAGTTATCTAGGGGGTCATGGAAAAGATTAAGAGGTTCTAAGGGAAAAGTACTACATGGAGAAAAATACACAGCACTAATGCATGTGCAACTACAAGACACCCCACATGCTATACGTGCCTGATGCCATGGATGTTCTTGATAGCATAGCTGATCTCTCTTCGCAGCTCCTTCTCATCAAATTCCATCTGTAAATCAAAGATAGGTTGTGATCAGTAAAAAAAAATCTACATAAATAACTATTAAAATGTAGTAACTAAATAAAATATTAGATGTTACTTATTACCTCAATTTTGTAACAGTTTGGATACTTTGGATATGTAAATAACTAGTACTTTCACCAATTAAACCCCAAAGTAAACACAGCAAATTCTGCCATTCTTATGTTGATTCAGGTAAGTTATAACTTTTACCTTTGGTACTGAACTTTTCAAGTTAAAAAAATCTTTTGTGTAGCTGTGCTTGGTAAAGATGTGCACCTAAGGACTGAACGATCTCTCGTCTTTCTTCAAGCCCTACGCCCCAATCTGAAACCATGCTCTTCACCTATAGACAAGCCCCCACGTGAACGGGAGACAAAGTTATGCCTACCTGACTACGGTTACCCCCAGGACTTCAGGGTGCAAAGTATAAGGACTGAAGCCGAGGGAAGACTCAGCAACCATCAGAACTTACTGAGCTGTGAAACAGGCAAATACGTAGTCAAACAATACAGGGTCATACACAGTAATCAGATGGCAGTCAATCAGAGGAGTATGCAATATCATAGTCAACAAGCCAGAAGTCATATACAAACAGACAATACCAAATACAAAGGATGAAACAGAAAAGTGGTCAAAATCAAACACAGGTAAGTCCAGGCTGCAAACAGAAGGATAGTCAGGTCACAAGCAAGGTTTCAGGCAAGGTAACAGGTGTAAGATACAAGGTATGCCCAGCAGCTGACTCTAGCGACTTATTGCTATCACAGGCAATGAACAAGTGTAAGAACCCAGTTAAAATACTACCAGACGCCAATCAAGAAGCTCCAATCAGACAGCCAGCAAATGGTACGCACAGCCTGCCACCAGTGATCGAGGTCTACATAGGCAATCACTTCCTGGTTCAAATGCGGTGTCGGAGAGCATACATCACGCGTCCCTGTCGCCCAGCAACAACAGGGGAAGTTGGTCCGCGCCAAGCTCACAGGACCCACAAATGCCAACTGCACACTGGGAACCCAAACGTCCGCATCGGCTCCCTGAGAACACCGGTCCATTGTTGGAGCCAGGCTAAAGTGAGATTGTTCAAACGTATTCCACTGCGTTCAGCCAGATAGTGTCTCCACAAATAATCGTTAAGCCACCAATGAGTGCTGCTCCTGGTTTACTCTGGGATTAGGGTAAACATACTGGTAAAAACAGAAAAAAGAAAAAGGTGAGGAGCGCTCTCTGGTGCATTAACTTTTTTAATGATGCTTCTTCTTCAATGTTAAAAGTAAAACAAAGCTCATCACAATGTTGTATATCACAGTGTCCTAGATGTAATATCACCGGCCTGGCCACCTCCACACTATGGCCAGTAGTTGTGGTAATCCTAAGGTTCCAGTCACGTCAGCGGGATGAAGTACACGGGAGTTAGCGGCAGCTGCCCTGCGCCTAGGACGTCATGACGCGTTTTGGCGTTCCATGGTGCAGAAGGGCAAAGTTAAAAGACGTAGTGTTGCTTAGCAACATTCGGGATGCACAGACGGTGGTCGGATAGAATCAATATTAATGCGCGCGTATCATGCGGACAGAAGGGCGCATGAGATGCGCCTAGTTGCGTAGCAACAAAAAGGTAACAGGCAGGAGGCGGTGCACTCCTGGAACTATATAGAACGCAGCAATGGTGGGCGGATATAAACAACAATGTTAGTGCACGCGTATCAAACAAAAGGTGGGGCGTGACAAGCATCCGGTTGCTTAGCAACCGGAAATGCAAAAGATGAGAAGCTGTGTGCTCCTAAAAACATATAAAACTTAATCCATTTGGATGCGCAACAAGGACAGCAATAACTTGCATGTTAATCTTAAGCTCACTTGTTATAGATCTGCCTTGGATAAATAAAAGAAATGGTACATTTCAGGCAGGTGTACTACAAGGAACTACCAAGCCATTTGACAGTAAATGCATAAATACACAAAAACTACACAAAGATGCATAAAAATACATACAAATCAATAATCCATCCCTGTGTCATAAATAAGCAAATAGATGAACTTATGCATTATATAACAATAAATATCCATGTGCATAAAAAGTGTATATATATATATATATATATATATATATATATATATATATATATATATATATATATATATACAAATAAAATCCTGTTGGGCAAATATAAGCTCACTAAAAGACCTCAATCTGAGTCTCGCTGACTACAAAACATATACATGACATTGAGAATTAATCATAAATGCATATGAGCATATGACAAAACAACTATATACACACATGGACTTATAACCATGTGCGTATAAAGACTGCATAAAACATATCTATACCACAAACCATCAATATCAATACACTTTTATACTCAATGTTAGAAAATTGATTAGGCAGAATAAATTCATAGATTTGTATTGGATTATAATAAATTGTACATTAAATACGTAAATGGTACTAATAGAAAGTCAAACGGCTTTGTGTTTTGCCATCAGTTCAGAGCATAGATTGTTGGGCAAACGACTCGAACTATATTTCTCTTGGTTGCTGAAGAGAGGGAGGGGGAGAAGTTAAATGTTATTGGTCCAGAGCTGGGCAAGTACAACTCCAAACCAGGGGAAGAAGGAACAGAATAAAGGCTAGGTGGTGTATGGTGGCATGCCCATAGTAATTAGATATAAGTAGCTACTTCAAAACCTTCATTTATTAATCCAACTGGGGTTAGAGAATTCAATTTGAAAATCCAATATGACTCTCTTTCACATAATTTTTTGAATTTATTATAATCCAATACAAATCTATGAAATTATTCTGCCTAATCAATTTTCTAACATTGAGTATAAAAGTGTATTGATATTGATGGTTTGTGGTATAGATATGTTTTATGCAGTCTTTATATGCGCATGGTTATAAGTCCATGTGTGTATATAGTTGTTTTGTCATATGCTCATATGCATTCATTATTAATTCTTTATGTCATGTATATGTTTTGTAGTCAGCGAGACTCAGATTGAGGTGTTTTAGTGAGCTTATATTTACCCAACAGGATTTCATTTGTGTATATATATATATATACATATATATATATATATATACTGTATATTCAAGGGTATTAACCCTTGAAAATCTTCTGAAAAGATGGGGGTCGTCTTATACGCCGGGTGTCATTGATACCGGGTGATACGCCCTATCCTGTTACCGCCTCTCAGATCTCCCTGCTGAGGGAGCGCAATCTATTCTTCCATACCACTCTAACAAACAGGTAGACAAGGAAAGCTGACCAGTCTACTTAACAACAACAACAACAACAAATAACATTTGTAAAGTGCTTTTCTCCCGTGGGACTCAAAGCGCATAAGCATGGCTCCGACCATCGTGGTACAGAGGAAGAATTTTATAAATCTGGAAATGCCAGGCTAAACAGGTGGCTTTTCCGTCTGGATTTAAATAGCTCCAGGGATGGTGCTGTCTTTACTGGGTGTGGTAGGGAGTTCCAAAGAGTAGGGGCAGCATGACAGAAGGCTCTGTCTCCAGATTTTTTGAGGTGCACTCTGGGAGTGACCAAGTTTATAGAACTTGCTGATCTGAGGTTGTGAGAGGTGTGGTGCAGCTTCAGCAAGTCCTTCATGTATCCAGGGCCCAGATTGTGCAGGGATTTGAATGTCAGCAGTCCAATCTTGAAGAGTATTCTCCATTCTACTGGTAGCTAGTGCAGTAAGCGAAGGATCGGTGTAATGTGACAGTGGCGAGGCTGGTTTGTTAGCAATCTGGCCGCAGCATTCTGCACTAATTGCAGTTGACCAATGCAACAAGTCAGTTGACTATATACTGTTATATACTGGGTAACACATACAGTACAGCACCAGTATATGTTCATACATAGCACCAGTATATGATTTTTTTATTTTAATTTGGTGTGCATTGGAAGAGGGGTAGTCTTATACGGCGAGTATATCCCAAACTCTATATTTTAACTGGAAAAGTTGGGGGGTCGTCTTATACGCCCAGTCGTCTTATACGCCGGAATATACAGTATATATATATATATATATATATATATACTTTTTATGCACATGGATATTTATTATTATATTATGCATAAGTTCATCTATTTGCTTATTGATGACAGGGATGGATTATTGATTTGTATGTATTTTTATGCATCTTTGCGTATTTTTTGTGTATTTATGCATTTACTGTCAAATGGCTCGGTATTTCCTCGTAGTACACCTGCCTGAAATGTACCATTTCTTTTATATATCCAAGGCAGATCTATAACAAGCGAGCTTAAGATTAGCATGCAAGTTATTGCTGTCCTTGTTGCGCATCCAAATGGATTAAGTTTTATATGTTTTTAGGAGCGCACAGCTTCTCATCTTTTGCATTTCCGGTTGCTAAGCAACCAGACGCTTGTCACGCCCCTCCTTTTGTTTGACACGCGTGCACTAACATTGTTGTTTATGTCCGCCCACCATCGCTGCGTTCTATATAGTTCCAGGAGTTCACAGCCTCCTGCCTGTTACCTTTTTGTTGCTACGCAACTAGGCGCGTCTCATGCGCCCTTCTGTCCGCATGATACGCACGCATTAATATTGATTCTATCCGACCACCGTCTGTGCGTCCCGAATGTTGCTAAGCAACGGTACATCTTTTAACATTGCCCTTCTGCGCCATGACGTCATCTGATGAAGGCGTGGAACGCCGAAACGCGGCACGACGTCCTAGGCGCAGGGCAGCTGCCGCTATCTCCCGTGTACTTCATCCCGCTGGCGGGACTGGATCCTTAGTATTACCACAACTACTGGCCATAGTGTGGAGGTGGCCAGGCCGGTGATATTACATCTAGGACACAGTGATATACAACATTGTGATGAGCTTTGTTTTACTTTTAACATTGTAAGTTTTATTCTTTGTCTTTGTGCAAGAAGCATCATTAAAAAAGTTAATGCACCAGAGAGCGCTCCTCTCCTTTTTCTTTTTTCTGAGGTGAGATTGTGACTCCTTTCTAGCCTATTGTAACCTGTTGAAAAAGTTGAGGTCTAGAACTTACTTCCTGTAAACTACAAAGTCATACCTCTTCATGTAAAGTAGTGAAGAAAATGCAGTTTAACATGTATTGTTTTTCTGCTTTGTGTGTCATACTGTATGTGCTGACCTGGTTGACCAGGAGCTAAATCCGCAGAGGAGAGGAAGCGAGCCATATTACAGTGTCACATACAAATGGTCCATGAAACAGGCATTCTGTCCAGGACTTTGTTTCTATACACTTGTTTATATTCTTCCTGACTGGCTGCTATTAGAATTTGTTTTCGAATCAAAATAAAGCCCCAATTCCGGCATAGTTGTTTTATTTGCCTAAAATTATACCTAAAGTTATTGCAAATTAATTTTCAAACACTTTTTCCCTTAGATTATAATTTGCTTTGAAAATGCACTTAAAGTGTAACTGTCGGGCATAAAATAAAAAATCAATTCTTTATTTTTATCTGGTATTCAAGTAATACAGATGCTAACCAGGCAATCCAAAAGTTAAAATCTCTTTTACTTTTCTTGTTTATAAATGATCATTCCCCAGTTTCCTTGACTCTTATTTGGTACTTGCCGCACAAAGAAGTTACAGGGCATGCTGGGTTGTCTTTTTTTGCTTCTTTATTTCCTCTCAGATTTAACTAATGCACATAAGCAAAAAAAGAACAACCCAGCATGCCCTGCAACTTCCTTTGGGCGGCAACATACCAAATAAGAATCAGGTAAACTGAGTAATGATCATTTATAAACAAGAAAAGTAATAGAGATTTTAACTTTTGGATTGCCTGATTAGCATCCTTATTACCAGATAAAAATATAGAATTGATTTTTGATTTTATGCCCGACAGTTACTCTTTAAATATTTCTGCATTTTTCTTCTTAAGTAGCTAGCAACCAGTGAAAATCGCAAATCGGAATTGCAATTTACAGTGTAAAAGAAGCCTGAAAAAAGTCCTGCATGCTGCAAAAAGAAGCCTCATTATTATGTTTTTTTCCTTTCAGTACTTTAATTAATAACACCAATAATATATCCAAAAGCATTCTCACCTCACAACATTGCACAGGAGAATATCACAACCACAAGATAAAAATAAGTTTAAAATCAATAAGTTACAAGGCAGTTTAGCAAACTAACAGATTGTTTAAATCAGTACACCAAGCCAAACTCAGCAGGAAAGAAAAAGCGATAGCAAGCATATATTATATCAAAGTCATAACAGCATGCCTTCTCATAAAAACTGTACTGTATACATTGGCAAAATACCAAATTCTAAAATATATCATACCACGCGGCATTACGAGGAGTTTGGAACTAGACATCGGATGTAAGAGCCATTTAATAAAAAAAAAAAAACGCGGAAATGTCGGTAAACAGAGGTGCCAACAAAATAAGATACACTAAAATCTGGTTACAAATGGAGGTGGTGGTGGACTTACCTCCAGCTATAAAACACCGATAGTCAATTTTTCAAAACAGTTTTAATTGTCATAAAAACTCCAAACTGCAACGTATTTCACAGGAATCTCCTGCTTTTTAAGGCAAAAATAAATAAGTGGGAGAATCTGTGGCACAGTGAGATAATGCATTACCCCACTGTGCCACGTACACTTGCACTTTGTTTGCCCGAAGAAGCAAGAAAGTCTTGTAAAACGCATTGCAATTTGGAGTTTATGGCTTCAATTCATCAAAGGGTGTTCGATAACAAAATCCCAGTCCTTAAAATACCGCATTCGGTATTTTACACTTCACTGTGCTAATTCATCAATATTTTCACACATGTGGTAGATGTTCGGTAAGTTACCGAAGAGGTCCGTGCAGTGAGGGCATTACAATAGGAGAGAGGCAGCACCGACATCCCTATACATGTGCCTTTTATATTTGTTGTGCTGCCTCTGCTCTTGCTGAATCTGTCTCATTAGTCTTAAGTTTCTATTTACTTGCCACAGCTTAGATGAACTGCTGAGAAACATTACACATTCCCTGCTTAGGTCATTTTGCCATGAGCTCCCACTTGCATCCCTGCATATTTAAACAGGCACTCAAGGGGTTACACTACCGAAGGGTGCCTAGAAAAGAAGGGTGCCTGGAAAATAACTTTAATTCTTTTCTCTCCCCTGGCTGCCTGGGGGGGTCTGTTCCACCCGAGAAGCCTGGCCAACCTATCAGCAGCACTTGCAGGGGACAGGGGAGGTTTCTATGGTCCTGTCACACACGGAGAAGGCATTCCAAGCTCCTTATCGACAGGGGAGAGCTGGAGATAAACACCGCACATGTTATCGAATGCTGTGAGCTTGATGAATTAACATTTGCTGACATTTTACTGACATGTGTTGAGGTAATCACTTAACAAGTCGGTAATTTATCTCTCTGCACAGGAATGTCTGCTTCTCATGCGGTAACTGCTTTGATGAATTAACATTTTACTAAGTGCTCCGTAAAGTCAGCTGTTTTCAGCATTACCGAATGCAGTAATGCTTGATGAATTGAAGCCTTTATGTCTTAGTTAAAACAGTTTTGAAAAATTCACTATCAGTGTCGTACCACTGGTGGTAAGTCCACCACCACCTCCATTTTTAACTGGATTTTAGTGTATCTTATTCTGCTGGCGCCTCTATATACTGCATTCTGCATTATATTGTGCACTTTTGGTGGAAGGGTGTTACCTCTATCTTTCTTATCCTACAAAGAGTGGGGTCGGGTTTGTTCGCTCCACCTGCTGATACAGTGGTTACCTTTGTGAGTATCCCTTTTACTCATATTATTTAATCCATACAATAATCCATACATACTACACTATATTGGGCTCTAGATGGCCATACATCTAGCGAGTTTGGCGAGAGATAGATTTCTCTCTGTTCAAAGAGAGATCTGTTGATCGCCATAAACTGCAGGCCGATTCCTGATTGATTTCAGCATGAAATCTTTCAGGAAATGGCCTTGCAGCGCCACCTCCAGTCATTGTACCAGAATGTTTTACGTAAACCCGTGCCATTACCTGTCCACCGTCCGCGCTGAGTATCCAAACTATACTATAACCCTGCGTGGTTGTTGGTGTTATAGTACGTGGGGTGTGTGTGTGACATCACACAAGTGCCGACGTGCTATATGTTGGTAGTCACGTGGGGCCTGAATGTGGAAATGTGGGAACGGACACTCAGCGTGGACAGGTAAAATATAACTGCATGGGCACCAGGGAGGACATAAAACATTAAGGGGGACAGCGGCCGGGGGTTTCCATTTTGATTATACAAGTCGTTGCCACCGCACACCCAACTGAGCATGTCAACCCGAGAATATGCAGCATTTCAGATCAATGTCATTTCAGATCGAATCTGATGGTCGATAGGCCACCAAGTCTATAGATGTATGGCCCCCTTTAAGACAGATGTGTCTGTCATGAATTGTTGATTAAGCATTTTGCTGTATTCTCAGATATCTCCTACATCTGACTGTGATTCTAAATCCCTTTCCCATGTCAGCTGCAATTTATCCTTATGGTTTCCCAGATGGGTCCTTCAGCATAGTACAAAATAAAAGCATGATGAAGTCATACCTTTAAAGATCACACTATTATATAGTCCGAATTTAAAAAGTGTAACGCTACAATTTTGTGTGGAAAACTGTATAAAGAAAATGGTATGATGTCGCTTCTGATATCTAAAATATTCTATAAAAAGGAATATTGTATTTTTTTCGTCAAAGATTCAGATGATCTAATTTCATCACATTATAGCAATTATTCTACAAAGGCCACCTTATAAAAAACTTTTGGAGCCCCTCCTGAGGTGTAATCTACATTACAAGTCATTAAAGCTAATTCTGAGTTTTTACAAAAAAGATCATCTTTATATCTAGTGTTCAGCCATAAACGTGGTCGATGGCCGATAAATGTAGAGTGTGTATGAGCCCTATTATTAGAAGTTTTATTCACTTATAAAACTACTTTTTTTTTTAAGAGACTATACAGTGTAGAAAAGAAAAAACTTTCCACCTTTCTTCTCCTAAGGTTACATTATAATGACTTGCCGGGTCTGTTTCCTGTAATGCAATTTTAAACCATGTGTGTGCCGGGTTCTGGTGCGTAGCCGCACCCTTGTTAGATGAGTGCCATGGCACTCTTTATCTGAAATAGAGACGCAAAGGAAGCGCCACAGCACGTTTCTGAAAGGAGTCGGGGCTATATGCGGGAAGCAGGGGCACACCGGATTCGGGGATTGCATTAAAGGAAACAAACCCAGCAAGTCATTATAACTTTGCATGAGATGGAGAACGGTATAATTTTTTTTACATTGTATAGTCTCTTTAAGTTGAATCAATGAGTTTTCAGACACCACCCAAACGGGAATATAAACTGAATTAGTTTGATAACTTAGTTGTGTAAGTTAAGAGTTCTTATACTATATACTATACTGCTACAGAGACGAAGGATACTAAAGCTCCGATACCTCCCCCACCCCCCATAAACACGTCTAAGTCCCACACCGTCCTCTCGCGGTCTGCCATTCAACGGCGATCAGTCTCAGTGACATCAGTCCGGGTCTACTGCGCATGCGTGGGAGGTCTGCACAGGCGCAGTAGTCCCTGACTGGCATCGACTGAGCCTGGTAACGGAGCTCACCGCGGCTGAACGGCAGACCGCGGGAGGACGGCGTGGGACTTAAACGTGTTTATTGGGCGGGAGGAAGCCCCAGGTAAGTAGCAGAGCTTTCGTATCCTTCCTCCCTGAGTCGCTTTAATGGTTTTGCATTACCCAGGCTAACAAATTTCCTGGAGCTATACAAAACTTACGTTCTAATTCGTATCTTCTTGTCATCTCATAAAATGCAAAAAAAAAAAAAAGGCTTCTGAAAAACCAAGTTATAATTTTCAGAGACAAGGACAGGGAGGGATCCAAAGTAGTGCATTTTAGATAAAACTACAATTAAAACCATAAAGCAAGTGAAACATAGTCAGGTGTTAGGTGTGGAGCAGAAATGCAGACATCAATACAACAAACGTTGATTCTGGTGATACCTATAATCACTAACTGTACATGGTTTATTGCAAGCTTGTGTTAAAGGGAACCGGAGGTGAGAGGCCATATTTATTTCCTTGTAAACAATGCCAGTTGCCCTGTTGATCTTCTGGCATAAGCCGTGTCTGAGTCAAAACTCTGGAACAAGAATATGGCTAATCCAGTCAGCTGAGTCAGAGTCCTTGATCTGCTGCATGCCTGTTCAGGGTTTATGGCTAGAAGTATTAGAGACACAGGGCCTGGAGGACTGCCAGGCAAGTAGTATTGTTTAAAATGAAATAAATATGGCACCCTCCATAGCCCTCTCTTCTCAGGCATCCTTTAAAGAGGAGCTGTTAGGTATAAGGTCTCAGAGAAAATAAACACATATATCAGTAGCTAAAGATTGGCTGTACTTACATTACATATGCATTTCACTGTCCACGTTTGGATTTCACAGAATTTGTATATAGTATATGCAGAGAATGATGCTCCTGACAGCCCATGGCAGGTTCCATGTTTGTGAAGCCAAATGTGTCGTCATGTCCTGCCTGCTTCTGATCACAGAAGAGCTGGTACAGAATAACACAGTGTGCAGTGAATATTAATGAGCCATGTGGCTAGGAACAATAGCGGACTCCTGCAGAGTAATCTTCCCAGAGATTTATCTGTGCTGTGAGTTTAGAAGCTGCTGAAACTTGATCCCGTCTTCTCCTTAGCAGCCGAGGGGAGGGCCCCAGAATGCTTTGCAGTATGGAATGCGGCTTGCGTCCTCCTTAGGAGCTTAGCTTTGGTGATAAGCACACATTAAATGTAAGAGAGATTTTTATCTTTAGTAATGTCTTTTGGCTTCTGTCTAAACTGTTTAACACAGGAGAATAGAGGTTTAAATTAGCTTCTGCAGCCTGACAGTTACTCTTTAACCATTTCAGCCTGCGGGTATTTTTCACCTTATGCACCAGAGCAATTTTCACCTCCCATTCATTCGCCAATAATTTTAGCACTAATTATCACAATGAACTGATCTATATCTTGTTTTTTTCCGCCACCAATTAGGCTTTCTTTAGGTGGTACATTTTGCTGAGAATTATTTTTTTCTAAATGCATTTTCACAGGAATATTAAGAAAATAAATAAAAAAAATGCATTATTTCTCAGTTTTCAGCCATTATAGCTGTAAAATAATACATGCTACCATAATTAAAACCTATGTATTTTATTTGCCCATTTGTCCCGGTTATTACACCATTTAAATTATGTCCCTATCACAATGTATGGCGCCAATATTTTATTTGGAAATGAAAAGGGCTTTTTTCAGTTTTGCATCCATCGCTATTTAAAAGCTTATAATTTAAAAAAATGTTCGTAATATATCCTCTTCACATGCATATTAAAAAAAAATTCAGAACCTTAGGTAACTATTTATGTTTTTTTATAATTGTAATTTTTTTTTTCCATTAAAAATTTTATTTGGGTAATTTTTGGTGTGGGAGGTAAACAGTTAATTTTGAATGTAATAATGTGTGTTGAAAAATGTATGTAGATGTAGTTTTATTATTTGGCCACAAGATGGCCACAGTAAAAAAAAAATTTCAGTCCTGAAAGCGAATGCTCTCGTTTCCAGGGAACATAAGGAGGATGGGAAACTTTTTTTTTTTCATCAGAAAGATGGCGGTTTCTGATAAGAATCCGTCGGTCTTTCTACGGGGGACTTAGATCAATGAATGGGAACTATGTTCAAATTCATTGATCTCAGGGCTAACAGGGAACAACACGTGCGCACGCGGGAGCCGCGCAGCAGCGCTACAGCAGCAGCCTCGACATAACAATCACGTCCAGGCGGCATAAATGGTTAAGTTTCTTCTTCAGGCATTATACAGAACTGGACCTGAACCGTACAAAAGTGAATGTAAAATACAGAGACTTATATATGATTCTGAGCCTACAGAATCATATATACAGTTAGGTCCATAAATATTTGGACAGAGACAACTTTTTTTCTAATTTTGGTTCTGCCCATTACCACAATGAATTTTAAATGAAACAGCTCAGATGCAGTTGAAGTCCAGACTTTCAGCTTTAATTCAGTGGGGTGAACAAAACGATTGCCTCATGTGGGCAATGATGGTTTCAAAAGAGGATTCTAGACAGTTTTTTGTTAGGTTTTTTGCATTGTTGTCTGAAGGAAAAGAGAAATGATAGAAGCTGGCCAGCTACCTGCTTTCAATTTGATTAATGCAAAAAGTACAGATGTGCAATTGAGCATTACTATCTAATGCAAATTTACCATCAATTGTATTCAAAATGAGAGGCTGAACTAGAGCTTTTAATATTCCCATTTCACAAAATCTTGAATTAAATTAGTAATTAGTAATTAGTAATTAAGAGGGACAATTAATCTCATAATTATCCTGAAGATAATTGTGTTATAAGGTGTCAAAGATAGCTTATCTATTGGTGCAGATCATTTTAAAATTGCAATATTGTCCTGGTTATATTTTAATCGACAACTATCACGAAAATTGTAAAATATAAAATACATGCATATAAAATGTAGGTTTCTCCCAAAGTAAAATGCACTATAAATTACTTTCCTATATCGCTGTCACTCACAGTATCTATTGAATATCTGGCATATCTGGATAGTGTAATGGTTAAGGGCTCTGCCTCTGACACAGGAGACCTGGGTTCAAATCTCGGCTCTGCCTGTTCAGTAAGCCAGCACCTATTCAGTAAGGAGTTTCTTGGGCAAGTCTCCCTAACACTGCTTCTGCCTACTGAGTGCGCTCTAGTGGCTGCCTCGCAAGCGCTTTGAGTCCGACAGGACATGCCATTATTATATCTGACATGCTGTGCAAATACAAGTATCTAGGCACAAACTGCCAAAATAGTGTGCAAACGATTAGGGAGGCTTACCAGCATCTTTGCATAGATCATTTCACAGAGTGCTTTTGAAAAGAATAAAGGTAATATTGAGACTCTCTCATGAGGAAATAGACTAGACCAAAATCTGTTATATCTGCTTTTGTTTGCCTACTGAAAGTGAAAGCAAATTTACAGTGCATTATACTCTGGGAGAAATGTACTTTTTATATGTATATATTTTAAAAAATTTTGATATAGTGGTCCTTTAAGCCAGAGATACCCCAAAGCTATTCTGGCAGAGATATACTGTATGAGGTTTTAAAAGACTTATATGCAAGTTAACTGCATATACCGTAAGTCACATTTACATATATTATTACCAATTTCTATCCCACTAATGCCCACACTTGCTTTTACCTTTCTTGGTGGCTACCCCAAGCCAGGCTCGGGGTGAAAAAAAGATGCTGTTTGCGTAATTCCGAGCCAGGCTTGGAATGACCGCTGGGAGGTATGTGCAGAGGCTGCAGTGCAGCAGCGATTATAACTGACCTGCCATGGATCTGGACGCTTGCAGCCCATCTTCTTTCAACCCTCAGAGACTCTTGATCCCTCGGGAGAGATTACTATTTGTCACATGACGACAGACGGCAATCTTACCATAGGGGTAGAGTGCCACCCAGAGGGCAGGAGGAAAAATTGCAGCGCTGTATCAGGACAGGTGAGTAATGTGCAGGGCTGCAGGAAATCTCTCTGCAGAATGATTTTTTCCTGCTTTTAGGCTCTAAAAGCAGATGAAAAAATAACGTTTTTAGACCTTAAAATCGGGAAGACGTCATACTGCCAGGGAGATTAAGGTGGCCATATATGGTTTGATTTTTCATTATTATTATTATTATTATTTAGTCTTTTTAAAATGATTAATTTTTTTAAACCAGTCAAACAGAATTTTCCAGTATGCCCAACTAATCAAATGTTCTATTTAATCAACCAAAATTCATTCAACAAAAGAAAACATGAATTCGCTTTTTCTACACAACCAATCATTTTATCATATACATATAAAAATCTCACATTTGGGTTATGCTTTGTATGGCTTCCTTTATGCTTTGAAAGAGTTGCTGGAGCCGTAGCACAAAGGGCAGGAGCGACAAAGGACCCCCTTGCTTTGTACATCTTTGGATTTTAAAAGCTAAGATGACTCACTGCCAACTAATACTCTAGCTGAAAAGTTAGGGTATATTACCTTCATTTTTGTAGGAATGATTCATCTAGGCTAGAAAAATACACTGAACAAATACATTAATTTCAGGGTATCAAAGGATTTTTCTTTATCAACTCCTATAATTTTATAATTAAAATAACATGATTTGCCTACACTATGTTGTTGAGGAAATGTCTTATGCTATTGATCCTTGTCATTTGCATGTTAACCCTTATAGTAGTTAAAATATTTGCAACAAACTTAAAAGGGAGCTGTAGTAAACAATAACAATGGATAAAATTGCTTTTTTATTTTTCAATATTCATTCATAGATTATTTAGTCAGCGTTTGCCCATTGTAAATATTTCCTCTCCGATTTACACTCTGAAATTTATCACAGGTGGTGATGTCTTTAGTTCTGCCAGGTGACCTGAACAGAATGTTAGTTACAGAGAATTCTATGCACAGTGGTTGCTTGGCAGTTGGAAAAAGCAGTTATTTCCCACAATGCAATGAGGTTCACAGACAGCAAACTGTCAGGACCTAGGTCAAGGGGTTTTAATCACAATATCAGCCATACAGACACCCAAACCCAAACAAAAAGGTAAATATTTCTGGTATGAAGGGGTATCGGCTACTGATTGGAATGAAGTTCACTCCTTGGTTAAAGTTCCTCTTTAAGATCAGCATTGATTTCAAAGTTATAGTTTACTGTTTTCACATGTGTAAATATATCTGCCAGGTATAGGTATCACTGACATCATAGCCTTATTGGCTTCTGTGTGAAATTACTTCCCTCTAAAGGAAGTTAAATTATGATCTAAGATGCTGAAATGATTGAGATTTGTTTTCAGTATATTGGAGACAAAGCATCTGACCCAGGTGCTTTATTAGGTTTCAGACATTTGATTGCCTTACTAATTTCTTATTTACTGAATGCCTTCAGCTAACTCTTGAAAAATTTCATATTTGAAATAAAGGTTTATGAAATTCCCTAAAGGAACTGTCTATATTTTTGTGATTATTTGTCAGCTGGATGAAAAGAAAACTCATTTTCAGGATAGCTTTCTGGCTAACACGCTGTGTGCTTTGTTTGCTAGTATTTCTGGCCAAGACATTTGTATTTGATTTCTTTTTCCTCTGAGGGGAGTACATCTGATTGTTCCATTAGCTGGTCTATTTGTTGGAGGTCATTAGCAGACATAGAATCTGTATTTTCTAAACAGAGAAAGCCAATTTACGTCTTCACAAAAAGTGATTTTGTATCTTATTTTAGATTTTTATTAGTAAAAAAGTACCATATGTGTCTCAGACCAAATAGAAATCTTGCTACCTTTTTGTTAAAGTTAACATTTTTAATACGCCTTTTAGAAAAAAAAAACTACATTCTCTTGAGATTCAAGCTGTAAACGGTTTAAAGAGAAACCGTGACCAAGAATTGAACTTCATCCCAATCAGTAGCTGATACCCCCTTTTACATGAGAAATCTATTCCTTTTCACAAATGGATCATCAGGGGGCGCTGTATGGCTGATATTGTGGTGAAACCCCTCCCACAGGAAACCGTGAGCACCATTTTCCTGGCAGTTTCCTGTCTATGAACCTCGTTGCATTGTGGAAAAAAGCTGTTTACAGCTGTTTCCAACTGCCAAAAAAGAAAGCAGCAGGTACTTCCAGTGACATCACCTGCCAGCAGTAAAAATGTCACCATCTGATAAATGTCAGAATGTAAATCAAGGAGAGGAAAGCTTTTACAATGGGAAAACACTGACTAAATCATTTATACATAATTATTGTAAAAATGAAGTACTTTTTAATTACATAATTTTCACTGGAGCTCCAACTTACACACTGCTTTTGTGGTCAGAAGAAAAAGAGGTTTGTAAAGAGAACCCGAGACATGAGGCACAGGGGCAGATGGAACACAGAGACATGCTCTCTGCCTCATGACATGCCTCTGTGTCCCCCAGACGCTGCTCTCTGCCCCCCCCCCCCACTGTCGCACTATGGCCCCCTGAAATTAGCGACAATATTTGTCACTATTCCGGACGGTAATCGGAGGAGAGGGATTCTCTGCTCAAAACGCCCACTAGGGGGCGTTCTTGCAGGATTTCCAGAGCTGCCATTGGGCAGCTCTCTCTCTCTCTGACCACACCCCCACCTTCCTGCACACTAAGAGAGATCTCTCTCCTTCCAGCATAGCAACCCCAGAGGTTATGAAAACAAAAGTGATGGACTGCAGGCCAATGGAGTGACAGAGAGCGGTGAGGATGGCGGCTACCTAATCAGCCCAGCCCCCCGGATCAGGTAGCATAGGTTTTTTTTACATGATATTCTTTAAAGCAAATCTGAAGTGAAAATAAACTTATGAGATAATGTATTATGAGATAATGAATTGTATGTGTAGTATAGATAATAATAAATAAAACATAAGTAGCAAAGGAAAGAGTCTCATATTTTTGGCATGCAGGGCTGATGGCATGTGTGCAGCTTGATGTGATCCTGATGTGTTCAGTATCCCAGTATAGTGGAAAATGATCAGAAAGGATTGTAGAGGCTGATAGGGCATTTGTTAAGTTCACCTTATCTTTTTTTACACAGTCTTCTGCATGTGACATTCAAAGGAACACAGTTTGCATTACATACCAACAGTGGTACGCTAGTGAGTGCAAGGGAGGCGAGAGATAGGAGGGCTTTTCGGTCTCTTTTTTCCCCCTATACATTCCTGGTGGTTTGGGTCACCCCGAGCTGCTTGGTTACTCTGTTATACACCCATGTGTCTCTCCTCCCTTGGACCCTCCATACTAATATGGTATGACTGTAGCTTGTGACAACTGCAAAACACTGAAAATAATAATAAAGAAAAAAAAACCTTCCATACAGAAAATGTTGAATATCGAATAAAATAGCAAAAGCAGGTTCGACAGAGGATAAAACCTTTAGACTTGTGGAAATTCTAAATGTGGAGGGCAGACTAGAACAGCCTTTGAAACCATAACATGACTTATAAATTTAGATCCAGATGTGGATCCAGAACAAGGTAGGAAAATTATAAATGGAAATACAGAAAAAGATACCTGCATTGTTTGCTTTTAGGAAAAGGCAACAAGGCTCAAAAAATGTTTTTAAAAAAGTAAAAATAAATAAATAAAAAGGGAGACTCTTGATCTGCACAGTTACAGATTTAGATAAGATAAGAGGTCTTTCTGAAAAAAGTCAGGTATCTTCTTTCAAACTAACCTCCATACCTTGGGATTCTGACCTTTGAATATTTTAGTCAATAGAATCGTGGATAAAGAATCAGGCCTTTCTTTGCATTTCTTGGTCTGGTGTGAGACTTTGAGCCAATCCCTCTGAGGACACTTGCGTGAAAAGAAATCTGAGTCTACTGGTTTGGAGATTTACGAAACTAGGGTTCGTAAGTACTTTCAGGTCTTCATAAAGTCAATGTACCTTTTTGTTTGATAAGTTAAATATTAATACAAATGGCAATGCAAATATAATGGATCCTAACCTTTCGTGAAATGAAATAAAAGGTTTGAAAAAGAGCTCTGCACTTTGGGTGTGTTATTGAAGAAATATCAGAGAAAATGTGTACTCATTCATTCATAACATGTTCTCTGGCAGCGATTAGAAGTCTCTTGATTTACTACGCTTAGTGTAGTTTCAAAATGCCATCTCATGGAAGTAGGTTTGGGTTCTTGGGTCTATCTAGATTCTGAGAAGGCAAAACCAGAGATCATAAAATACACAGAATCAATACTTACCCATGGCTTCCTCCAACCCCATAAACATGTGAAATCTCTTTTCATAGCTGGATTACATTTTCATAGCTGGATTGCATAAAAAAAATGTATTAGTCTTTTCCTCTAAGGGCCTGTTTCCACTACACGCAGATTGGATGCAGAATGGATGCAGAAAAACTGACTCCAATGAATGCCTATAGGAAACTCTGCATCAGAAAAATTGCGTTTAGTGGAAACAGGCCCATAAGCATTCATTGGAGTCAGTTTTTCTGCATCCAATCTGCGTGCAGTGGAAACAGGACCTAAATTAAAGGGACTCCGAGCTCATCTAAAAAATAAAAGTTGTACTCACCTGGGGCTTTTTCCAGCCCAGTGCTGGTCGGGAGGTCCCACGACGGCATCCTGGCTCCTCTCCTACTCCCCGCTCCGGAATGGCTGACCGGCCGCAGCGCGGGCGACACTCGGCCGAGTGTCGGGCTGCTCCTTCCGCGTATGATGCGGCTGACGTCACACGCCGGCCGCCTCGCATCATCACGGCGGCCGGCGTGAAAGTACTGCGCATGCGCAATTAAAGCGCGCATGCGCGGTACTGCCACACCGGCCGCCGTGATGACGCGAGGCGGCCGGCGTGTGACATCAGCCGCGTCATACGCGGAAGGAGCAGCCCGACACTCGGCCGAGTGTCGCCCGGGCTGCGGCCGGTCAGCCATTCCGGAGCGGGGAGTAGGAGAGGAGCCAGGACGCCGTCATGGGACCTCCCGACCAGCACTGGGCTGGAAAAAGCCCCGGGTGAGTACAACTTTTATTTTTTAGATGAGCTCGGAGTCCCTTTAATGATGTTGAACTCCAGTCCTCTATTTGGAGGGTTTTTATTTCTAGGATTTGGAGAAATCCTTAAAAAGAGTTACAGAAGACCGGCATTCCAAGGTAGTGAGGTACTACTTTCTGTGGCTTTTGCTCTGCAGTAATTAGCCTGCTTTTTCTGCACCACTAGTTCCCTCAATATATTTTAGGGAAGTGGAGTTTCCCTTCCCTGCTGTCTGATTACTAAGCTAGCAGATGGTACTTATAGTTTCATGCATGGAAATGGACTTATATTTGTTTTAACAGATAAACTTTATTAAGTTTAGACAAGCTTACAAGCAGGTATCCAGGATGTTATGTCAATGCATTTGATTCCGATTAAGCAAAATGACACTGAAGGCAATGTCACACGGTGACAAGGATAGAATAGAATAGAGGCAAGTACAAAAGTCAACTCTATACAAAAAGCTACACATCTAGTTATTACTAACCATAATAGCAGATAGCAATCAAGATTAACCATTGCATAGGTTACACCGAATCATCTTTTGGCGTCTGATAGTACCAGTGATCATAAGAAACAAAGAGTTAAGAAAAGAAGGAATAGAGAAAAAGGAGAAGTAAAAAGTAAGGAAGCGGAACCTCCTCTCCCCCTCACAGAGAACTGCGATAATTTAATTACAACCTCAGCATGCATTACCTGTACTAATCAGTGTTCTGAATTTAGGAGTGCCTGGGTCTCGCATACCCACTTTACCCATATTTTAGAGACTTAGATTGACTTTAACCCCTTCTAACGCCTAACCCTTAAAATCTTCCAATCTCCTTGCCCTCAGGATGAGCCTTAGCCCTCCCACGTGCGCACATACATACGTAATGCCTAACCCTCAAACAACCTTAAACTCTCTTTGCCCTTATGTCAAGCCTTAGCCGTTCTGAGCATAGTAAACAAAATAGTCTTTAAAAAAAGACTGGAATGAATTTGATATTATATCCATGCAATGACAGCTCCTAGCAAGGCTGTGTTCTGAGCTTGGGGGACTCGTGATACTCACACAGATGACATTACCCTGCCAAAAATGCAAATAGGATGCCCCATTGGCAATAAAGAGTGAAGAAAGTAATTTTTTATTGTAGGTTATACCAGACTGATGTAATTTAACACTAAATACTGAACAAAAAAGTGCACTATGATACTTTTAGGAGTATATGAGAGATCAAGAAAAAGTGACAAGCCGTACCTTCACCAGTTCAAATGGGAAGCGTTCATGGAAGATTCGGTTAATTCTTGCACCACCTGACAGCTCATAAGTGTCGATCTGATCCCCAGAACCTTCAATGCGCTTCTCAAAGTCAACAGCAAACTGCTGCACCATCCTTGAAAAGAAGAAAAATAGTGAAGCAATGTGATTGCTTGCATATAGCATTCCTTTGTATTTGTAAGTTTGTCTCCATTCTAGCAACCAGAGGCTGTGTTAGTGGAGATGTGCAGTGGTAGGGATTAGATTGTGAGCTCCTCTGAGGGACAGTTAGTGAAAAGACTATATATATATTCTATACAAAATATATATACTAGCGCTCACAAAAGGTGTATAAAGTCAGTTTAAAAAGATGCAGGCATCAACACTAATATAGGCAAACACCAATAATAACAGGTGGAGCGCTCCCTGCTTTCTGTGACAAGCTGAACAAAATTAGTAGGTATAATTGGGTGCAGCGCTCAGCGTATATCAGTCTCTCATACGACCACAAGCATTGATGGGGACTCCATAAACAAGGGGGGTAAGTGTTAGCACAATCCCCCCAAAGTGGAAGGACTCCCCAGATCAGCTGGCCAAGTGGGCCCGTCTGCGCAGTAGGGGTATCGGCCACCCCTCAGCCACCTCAGAAGACCTCAGCTGGGCACTTGTGTTGGCAATCCGTGTCACCTCCAAAAGAGAAGCCTCACCATAGCGTAAAAGAGTAAGGGATTGTTTCCCACGTTTATTTAAAAGTATGACAAAGTCCAACATCGAATGTCACATGGGGAAGGGGTTTCCGGCAAGCGCACAGCTCTGTATAGCCTGCTCGCCTGTAAAGGCTGCTCCGGCTCCAGTCCCCGCAACAGACGCTGAAGTGTAAAGAAAGCGTGTATGGATGGTCACCGCGTCCGGTGACGTCACACGCACAGCGCCGCTCCGTAGCTCCGCCCAACGCGTTTCGTTGCTATGGCAACTCATCAGGGGCGCCCTTTACAGGCACTTCAGCGTCTGTTGCGGGGACTGGAGCCGGAGCAGCCTTTACAGGCGAGCAGGCTATACAGAGCTGTGCGCTTGCCGGAAACCCCTTCCCCATGTGACATTCGATGTTGGACTTTGTCATACTTTTAAATAAACGTGGGAAACAATCCCTTACTCTTTTACGCTATGGTGAGGCTTCTCTTTTGGAGGTGACACGGATTGCCAACACAAGTGCCCAGCTGAGGTCTTCTGAGGTGGCTGAGGGGTGGCCGATACCCCTACTGCGCAGACGGGCCCACTTGGCCAGCTGATCTGGTGAGTCCTTCCACTTTGGGGGGATTGTGCTAACACTTACCCCCCTTGTTTATGGAGTCCCCATCAATGCTTGTGGTCGTATGAGAGACTGATATACGCTGAGCGCTGCACCCAATTATACCTACTAATATATATATTCTGTACAGCGCTGCGTAATATGTCAGCGCTATATAAATACTAAATAATAATATTAGATAAGTAACAAAGCTGTATACTGAAAGTATAAGTCTAAAGACAATGTGAACGTTGCCGAAAAAACAAACATGCCTATAAAAAAGTCAATACTTAATTCATATACAACATGCTATAGCTTTCACTGTACCAGCGAAGTATATTTATAAAACTATTTCCAGTGAATATGATGGATAGAATGATTCACTGCTAATTCATTATAAGCTGATGCAAGTCTCCATTCCAAACGTCAGGATTCATTGCAACTTCTTAAAATATGTAATTCAAGTAAGCAAAGAAATACAGTAGGCATTCTAATGATAGCAACACACATGGAGAAGACTATGGAAGGTGTGGTTTGACATCACTGGGAAAGTATCTGCCAGGAGATCATGGCCTCGATTCATCATTCTCTTTGAGATAACTTTTTCCAGTTTGTTAAATTACCGAATTCGAAGTTTAGCGATTTCTAGTTGTATTCATCAAGGTTTTTCCTCATTCGGTGTGAATTCGATAACAATTCGGTAACGTGTCGATATTTCCATTTTACAGTGGTACTTTAACACAAGGCCATAAGATTCCCATGGAATTGTGGGTAAAAGGCAGTCCTTTGAGCACTACGTAGCAACATTCTGAATAGGGCTTTACACCTGGACCAGGATTCTGAAAGTGGTTTGGACAATCCCACAATTTGATAGGAGCCTTTTCTAAAAAATTATAGTGCAGCTAGCAAATTAGTTAACCCTGACACTGCCTGTGTTCTCTTACAAGATGATTCAAGAGAAATGCAGATGTCGTGTTATAGCAAATAAATCTATTCTTTTACAAATTTATATGGTTGCAGACCTTATTCTTGCCCTTCTGCGCCTTTGACTCACTCTCAGCTGATACATAACCACTTCAAATGGCTCCATCTTCTCTGTCAGCAATGATCTGACAGGAATAACGACAGAGCAGTGAAGGAGATAACTAATCCTAAATGTAACACTAAACCACGCCCACTTTCTTTTTCATGAATTGCACTTTCTTCCGTTTTAGCGAATCGTTACCAAATCGTTAACGAATGTTCGCTAACAGCTGTAGATAACTTTGATGAATCCTGAAATGAAGTTAACAAATTTGGTATTTTACCAAACTGTTGTTAACAAATTTGCTAAGTGTTGATGAATCGAGGCCATATATTCAAGCCTGGGACAGATGCAGAGAGAGTAGGTGGCTGTTCAATAAGAGCTGACCGCCTGAAGGATGCAACAAGACCACCAAGTCTTAATAGATGAGCCTTTGTGCAAGTTGTGGTTTTTTTTTTATTTAACCACTTGAGGACTGCGGTGTTAACCCTCCCAGTGACCAGGACATTTATTACTAAAATGGCCACTGCAGCTTTAAGGCCAAGCTGCAGGGCCGAACAACTCAGCACACCAGTGATCCCCCCCCCCCCCCCCTTTCCCTGATCGCCCCCCAGATGTTTGTTTTTTGTTTTGTAAATATTTATTTTATAAATTTTTTAATAAAATGTGCTTTTTTTTATTTGTATTATATTCCTCTCTCCCTCCCCTGGCCAGCCAATCACTGTAATCAACTGTGATAGGCTTCAGCCTATCACAGCAGATCGCTTCTGAGTCCCCCAGGGGGACAGTCGTGTCACACGGCTGTCCCCAGTACAGCGCTGCTGCAGATTGCAGCGATGTACAAAGTAATTTTGCCGTGTAACAGTCTCCCGAGCGGCGATTGCCGCTCGGAGACTGCAGGCGGGGCAGAACTTTGCCCCCCAAGCAAGAGATGCTCTGCTAGCCCCCTAGACGCAGCCTTGGCGTACTAATCGATGGGGAATTGAGTTTCAGAAACCAAATTTCATCTGTAGTTAAATCTTCCTTCTTTCATCTGAAGAACATTGCAAAGATTAAACATCTGATTCCCCCAGAGGATCTTCAAACCCTAGTCCACGCCTTCATCCAGAGGCGGGACAAGGTCCTCCAGCACCCAAGGCTGAGACACCAACGTGCGCCCCTCCATCCCTCCCACCCCAGCTGTCACACACTGACTGCTACTAGACTAAGAGGGCCACAGGGCCCACAACCTCCCCAACACCTTAATATCTAGTTATCTGGCTTGCAGTCACTGCTTTGCATGTCCTTTTCTTATTTCTTTCTGCTTCATACACAATTAGGAATGACAGCTGAATGAATTGTGCGCCCCCTCCTACACTGCGCCCTGAGGCTGGAGCCTCTCCAGCCTATGCCTCGGCCCGGCCCTGCCTTCATCACATCACGGCTGGACTACTGCAATGCCCTTTATGCTGGCCTCCCCAAAAAAGACCTGCGTCGCCTGCAATTAGTGCAGAATGCTGCTGCCAGATTGCTAACAAACCAGCCTCGCTACTGTCACATTACACCGATCCTTCGCTCACTGCACTGGCTACCAGTAGAATGGAGAATACTCTTCAAGATTGGACTGCTGACATTCAAATCCCTGCACAATCTGGGCCCTGGATACATGAAGGACTTGCTGAAGCTGCACCACACCTCTCACAACCTCAGATCAGCAAGTTCTATAAACTTGGTCACTCCCAGAGTGCACCTCAAAAAATCTGGAGACAGAGCCTTCTGTCATGCTGCCCCTACTCTTTGGAACTCCCTACCACACCCAGTAAAGACAGCACCATCCCTGGAGCTATTCAAATCCAGACTGAAAAGCCACCTGTTTAGCCTGGCATTTCCAGATTTATAAAATTCTTCCTCTGTACCACGATGGTCGGCGCCATGCTTATGCGCTTTGAGTCCCACGGGAGAAAAGCGCTTTACAAATGTTATTTGTTGTTGTTGTTGTTGTAGACGGCCGTTCACGCCAATGGGCGTGGAAAGGTCCTGGGGCTGCAGCACTTCTCACGCCAATTCGGCAAGTAGTTAAGTGTGACTTATAATCAGAGGTGTAACTGCAAATTATGGTCTCTCTTAGCTAAACTTTGATGGAGAACCCCCCCCCCCCTCAGCCAACTTTAAACCCCACTCCCCATGTTGACCTCCACAGAAATGCCTAGTACACACAATGAAATTATCAGGCAAATTTCCTGCCATATCGATTATTTCCAACACGTCCGATCTGATTTCCGATCGATTTTCCATAGAAGTGAATGGAAAATCGATCGCACATGTTGGAAATAATCGATCTGGCAGAAAATCTGCCAGAAAATGTCATTGTGTGTACCTAACATAAGAGAGCCCATCTGTCAGGGGTTGGTTAGCATGTGTGGTTGCCCTGATTCAATAATGAACACAGCCACAAAAACAGCTGCGCTGTATTGGGAAGCCATTTATTGAAGAAAAGAAGGCAAGAATTGGGAGTGCACCTCTAACAGTCACTCCTCCACGTATGGTGCTTTATGTGATGACAGGCTGGGTACATTCCCTATGCAAAACCCTTTGGATACCCACACCAATTCAGTTAAGATAAATGCTGCAAGATGTTGCATCTGGTATTTGAAGCTTGGGTATCAAAGTGCAACTAACCACTCATGGTCACCCTTCAGTGAAAAGTAATTTCATTGTGTGGTAGTGCAGCAATAGTGATTGGTATCTACTGAATCCAATGGAGACCCTCTAATAAATATCAAATTTGTGTGCAGCGACTTTTAACAGAAAACAACAAAATATCACAAGTCATCAACTATACACTTCAGAGTCCACTACTCACTGGAGGAGAGCCTTAGTCTTACGAGCCGGATCATCAGGACGGAAGTTCTTGTACTCATCCACTTCCTTCTCGATGGACAAAAGCTGGCTCTGCAGCTTGTTCCGCAGCCCTGGCAGTGTGTCTCGAATGTGATTGGTCAGTTGCTGCAGTAAGATGTACACAATGGTGAGAGTTATTCATATATACTATGAATACCAGATCTTAGTATGTAAGCAGAACTCGCAAATTAGGACCCCTGTGTTTATTATATGCCATGTTTCCCTGAAAATAAGACAGTGTCTTGCGTTAATCTTTACATCAAAAGATGTGCTAGGGCTTATTTTCAGGAGATGTCTTATATTTCTATGAACACACAAGTTCCTGGGCTGTATGTCCTCCTGTCTTCTCCACTGTGCCACCTCTTTCTACGCTGGATCCATCTGATGTATGCCCATGTCCCCCTTGTACCTTTAGTGTCCTTCTTGTGTCCCCCTCTGAACCCGTGTCCTCCTCTATCCCGTCCTTCTGTGTCCCACTATGTCCTCTGAGTCCTCTGCTGTGTTTTCACTGTCGCCCATGTCCTCCTGTTGTCCCCTATATCCTCCGATGTTCCCCTGCATCCTCTGCTTTCTCCCAGCTTCATGGCACTGTGTCCCTGAGCTTCAGCCTGTGGGGAAGAAGTATGGAAACTTGTGTTTCTACTGGAGCTGATGATCTCACAGGCAGGACCATGGCTCCTTTATTGGGCCAATCAATGTACTCACTGAGTAGCAGCGAGCGCAGTGATTGGCCTAATGACGGAGCCATGGTCCTGCCCGCGAGACCATAGGCTCCAGTAATAACACAAGTTGCCATACTTACTGGCAATATATACTTACTGGCTAGGGCTTACTCTCTGAGTAATTCCTGCTAGGGCTTACTCTCGGAGGATGTCTTAATTTTGGGGAAACAGGGTACGAGTATAATTCAGAGTCAGTGGTTTGCATGCGTTTGTTGTAAAAAGAATGTCACTGTTCACTAAAAAATTACCACAATTAAATTTTCTGAAAGGTGAAGGCTTGAAACGGCGACGATAACAGGATCTTTAAGAATCAGATAATCATAGTGGTATGAAAAATCAGCCTACTGATTAGCTGCTTGGTACCCCAGGTGCTTAGCAAAGAATTTATTGCAGGCAAAGTGTCTGTAGCTTCCTGGTAATTGTCTGACAGTAGGAATGACCAGAAAGGTTAATTTCACTACTCACTTTCACTATTCCCACTCATCCTAGCTGTCAGCGGCTCCCCCTAAAAATTTCCCATAGTCTGTGATAGGGATGCTGGACGAAAGTTACATACAACACACACTGGTTTGAATTCGGCCATGGCAGATGATAAAGACCACCTTGGCCGAGTATCATGAGTCAATCCAACATATGTATAGCTGCTGCCTGACATCTGCTAAAGATCTGGCATGTCTAACCTTTAGTGATTCCGACACCCGAGCACCGCCTGATCACATTGTTCTCCCCTCTGCCCCACCTGAGATAGTATGCTCCATCGTACCACGCTCATTTACCTTCCAACTCCCTCCATAGCAACAGATGCAACACTAGCCACATCTGTACAGCGTCTGCACTGCACTGTCACCCAAGGGATCGAGTACCGATCCCTGCCGGTCGACAGACATCCCCTGGTGTGTACAGGGCATATGACTACAGTAAGCATTAGATTTTGAGCTCCTCCAAGGGCAATTCGTGCCATGAATATATACTCTGTAAAGTTATTTAAATACACCATAATAATAATAATAATAACACTCCAAAGGTCATGTCAACATTTTCAGGCCCCATATTGAAATGGCAAAGGGAATATTAATTGTACATCATATCAGTTATTGTACAGGTAGATGGCACACTGAACAATTTATGTGCTATTGTTTTCAGAAATACAACCAATGGGCACATCAAAATCTAATATTGAAAGCAGAAGACTATTTCATAATTGAATAGTGAATGGGGGGGGGGGGGGGGGTTTAAAGGGAATCTGAAGTAGAAATAAACTTATGACATAATGAATTGTAAAGAAATAGAACGTTAGTAGCAAAGATATGAGTCTTATATTGTTTCCAACTTAGGTTGAAGACAGTACTGTTTTCTGAAGCATTTATACATCAAAGAAACAGTGAAAGACAACTTCACAGAAGGTTTTACTGCAGCGAAGATCAAAGGGTCATTAGCTCTGCTCGGTTTCATATTTTAAAATACAGAGTGTAGTTTGAAAAACTCCAAATATTGGAGAATGATGCAATGTTATAAAAAAAAGCTATATAACTGACAATAAAAATATGAGACTCTTTTCTTTGCTACTAATGCTCTATGAATTATCCGTACTACACATACAATTCATTATATCATAAGGGTTTTTTTTTTTTGCTTTAATGTTACTTTAAAGCGTAATGAAACCCAGCATTTCTTCTTTGCTCTAAAAAATGATTTACAGTATATTATATACAACAAGCATTTTCTTTTTACTAGAACAGCATTCAAAGGGTTACACACAAGACTTCAAAGTTCAGTGCAGAGAAATCTGGATGCATCCAAAGTGAAGATAATGTTATCTTGTGTTTACTTAATTGTATCAAGTGAGGAGTGGGATATACAGTGGCTTGCAAAAGTATTCGGCCCCCTTGAAGTTTTCCACATTTTGTCACATTACTGCCACAAACATGAATCAATTTTATTGGAATTCCATGTGAAGGACCAATACAAAGTGGTGTACACGTGAGAAGTGGAACGAAAATCATACATGATTCCAAACATTTTTTACAAATCAATAACTGCAAAGTGGGGTGTGCGTAATTATTCAGCCCCCTGTGTCAATACTTTGTAGAACCACCTTTTGCTGCAATTACAGCTGCCAGTCTTTTATGGTATGTCTCTACCAGATTTGCACATCTAGAGACTGAAATCCTTGCCCATTCTTCTTTGCAAAACCAGCTCAGTCAGATTAGATGGACAGAATTCGTGAACAGCAGTTTTCAGATCTTGCCACAGATTCTCGATTGGATTTAGATCTAGACTTTGACTAGGCCATTCTAGCACATGGATATGTTTTGTTTTAAACCATGCCATTGTTGCCCTGGCTTTATGTTGAGGGTCGTTGCCTTGCTGGAAGGTGAACCTCCGCCCCAGTCTCAAGTCTTTTGCAGACTCTTCTTCCAAGATTGCCCTATATTTGGCTCCATCCATCTTCCCATCTACTTTGACCAGCTTCCCTGTCCCTGCTGAAGAGATGCACCCCACGAACATGATGCTGCCACCACCATATTTAAATGTGGGGATGGTGTGTTCTCAGTGATGTGCAGTGTTAGTTTTCTGCCACACATAGCGTTTTGCATTTTGGCCAAAAAGTTCCATTTTGGTCTCATCCGACTAGAGCACCTTCTTCCACATGTTTGCTGTGTCCCCCCCATGGCAAGTGGCAAACTGCAAACAGGACTTCTTATGCATTTCTGTTAACAATGGCTTTCTTCTTTCACTCTTCCATAAGAGCCAACTTTGTGCAGTGCACGACTAATAGTTGTCCTATGGACAGAGTCTCCCACCTGAGCTGTAGATCTCTGCAGCTCGTCCAGAGTCACCATGGGCCTCTTGACTGCATTTCTGATCAGCGCTCTCCTTGTTCGGCCTGTGAGTTTAGGTACACGGCCTTGTCTTGGTAGGTTTACAGTTGTGCCATACTCCTTCCATTTCTGAATGATCGCTTGAACAGTGCTCCGTGGGATGTTCAAGGCTTTGGAAATCTTTTTGTAGCCTAAGCCTGCTTTAAATTTCTCAATAACTTTATCCCTGACCTGTCTGGTGTGTTCTTTGGACTTCATGGTGTTGTTGCTTCCAATATTTTCTTAGACAACATCTGAGGCCATCACAGAGCAGCTGTATTTGTACTGACATTATATTACATACAGGTGCACTCTATTTAGTTATTAGCACTCATAAGGCAATGTCTATGGGCAACTGACTGCACCCAGACCAAAGGGGGCTGAATAATTACGCACACCCCACTTTGCAGTTATTGATTTGTAAAAAATGTTTATAATCATGTATGATTTTCGTTCCACTTCTCACGTGTACACCACTTTGTATTGGTCTTTCACGTGGCATTCCAAAAAAATTGATTCATGTTTGTGGCAGTAATGTGACAAAATGTGGAAAACTTCAAGGGGGCCGAATACTTTTGCAAGTCACTGTACATGTTTTACTTACGGTAACTGTTTTTCCTCTATACTTACTGCACTAAACCTTGTTAAAACAAAACAAAAAAATCACTGAAGTTGCCTTTTAAGAGCAGTAATTCCTTATGCTTTCTGCAAGCTTCTATATAGCATACCTGATTGAGAGCCTTCTGTAGGTATGGGGTGCCCATGCGGTCTGCAAGATGTCGATAAGAAGGATGCGACAGGAAAAACTTCCTTTCAGCAGCCAAGGCAGCCTGGATATCTTTCCTGCCATCAATGTCCTTCTGGCTTCTGTTTACAACTCCAATATAACCTGAGGAACACAAGATTAGGGATGAAGGCCTAGGGGTCCCCAAAGTAATACTAGGTACAAACCATACAATTTTCTGGCAGATTTACCTGCCAGATCGATTATTTCCAAAATGTCTGATCTGAATTTCGATTGATTTTTCAATTTTCTGATCGTTTTTTAATTGATCAGAGTTGGGCATTAGTGCGCAGACGCTGGCTGCATGCGTCCTTGCAGATTTTTTGCAAAATACTGTAAGTGGGCAGCAACATAGGAAATGTACATTTTATATGTATGTATTTTAAATAGTCCTTTAAACCCATGTACAAAATGTATGCCCACAAGCACAAAGATGCCTAACACCCAACACCCCTTGCTGTCAATACTTTTAACCCAGAGGCAAACGCAGGGGGATTACAGCTGCCCAGAATCCCCCCTCAGACCAGGGCCAGTGCAGTGTCTGGGGACAGGCACAAATTGAGACACCAGAATATCTGCAGGCATCCAGCAGCTCACAGCACTGCCCCCTTTCTTTCCCTGCTACAGTTGACTTTGGATGTAGCAGCAGCGTGTGTACAGAGCATGGAGCAGCTCTGAATGAGCACAGCCCTGTGCCCTGCTGTGTGAATGCTTCACTTTCCCCTTCATTACCAATGTTGACTTCATTATTATCTGTATCCAGACTGCTCCTGATCTATTCCCGTTGTCAATCAGTCGGACGGAAAAATCCATTGTGTGTATACAGCAAGATATCCTACCATATTATTATACTGTATTGTGCTTGGCTGGGGGAGAGCTTTCAGAAATCCCCCCTTGAAATTCCTGGGTTTGCCCCTGTAACCCCCTGATGTCAATGCTTTGGGTTCCACCAATGGATAGTGAAACTGTTTCTATGACACTCCTCACCTCTCCTCAGGGGTAATAATTTATTTTCAAGGATATCTCTGGCATCAGTTCCTTCATCCATCAGGTCAAGTTTGGTTATGACGCCGATTGTGCGAAGTCCTGAGTAAAAGATGTGACAAAGGAACAGTATTATCATTCTATTGTACAGATTTTTACACAGCTTCATTCACATCTCATAAAATCTCATTTCAGTATATCAATTAATCAAGATATGTGAAGTGTATTTAAACTGTCACAAAAAAGGGCGTAATATGTATGAAAGTTACAGAACCTATGACCACATTTATTTTAAAGGACAACTGACAGAAGAGGTATGTGGAGGCTGCCATATTTATCTTCTTTTAAACAATACCAGTTGCCTGGCATCCAGCTGATCTCTCAGGAATTAGTAGCGTCTAAATCACAAGTGAAACAAGCATACGACAAATGCTGTAAAACGTAGAGTAAACCAGAAGCGAAAATTAACTTCTGAGATAATGAATTGTATGTGTAGTACAGCTAACAAATAGAACATGAGTAGCAAAGAAGAGTCTCATATTGAGTCCAGTATTTGTAGGCTGGTTTCACAGTGGGACGTTAAAGTCCCACGTTACAGCAGCCAGTAACGCAGCCTAACTCACAGCACTGTAAAATCAATTGTGCTGTTCACAGTGCACACGTTGTGTTACATAGTAACGCAGCATGTTTAAACAAAGTGCTGCATGCTGTACGTTATACTGGGCTAAGCAGCGTTAGACTGTTTGCACATGCTCAGTAATGTTGGAGGAGGAGGTCTCCCCTCCTCCTCTGCGGCCAGCCACATGGCTAATTAATATTCACTGCATTGTGGTGACTTGTGGTGGGACTGTAGTGTTGTCCGGATCATGAACGAATCGTTCATTTGATCCGGATCTTTTTTGTGAGTCGAATCATCCGGATCATCACAATGAAAGATTCGGTTCACAGTGGATGTCTGTCTGGAAGAAACAGGAACATACAGAATGTACAGTGCAGGGAAAGTCCTGTCCTTCTAATCATTTTACCCAGTCTGCACACCCTAGTAAAATGATTCAAATGATTTGGTTCAAAGATCCGGATCTTTTCAATGATCCGATTCAAATGATCCGAATCCTTAAAAAGATCCGGACTTCCTATCACTAACCTGGAGCGGCTGCTTTGAGAGCTGCATAATGCGGCTCAATCTGACGTCCAACTTCAACACCACCACGCATTGTGTTAGGAGCACATTATGCGACCATAACGTCCCCTAAAACGCAACGTCTTGGTGGGAAAGTAGCCGAAGAGTTAAGAAACTTCAGTTGTTATCTATGCAAAAGAGCTTCTCTGAGCTCCCCTACCCAACTTGGGCCAAAGACATTCCTGTTTTGTAAAGCACTTAGGCTCAGTTCCCACAGTGTAGTGTCTCGCTGAGAATTGTGGTCTGCTAACTGCCACGGATCTGTTGCAGCATGACAAGCGTGAACAGCTTAATTTATAAAATAGGAGCCTTTCACTTTATGAGCAGAGAATAGACAAAAAAAATGTCTGTTCTCTAATCTAGTGGGAACAGAGCCTTAAACAACCAAGAACCAGTAATAGACAGGTTGAGATAAGATTTTACTGCAAGAAAGTTCAAAGGTTCATTAGCTCTGCTCTGTTTTAGAGCTTAAAAAAAGCTATATACAGTAACTGAAAATAAAAATAAGAGACTCTTCTTCTTTGCTACTAATGTTCTATTTCTTAGCTGTACTACACATACAATTCATTATATCATAAGTTGTTTTGCTTTAGCTCAAACATCTGATCTGCATGTTTGTTCAGGGTCTATGACTAAAAGTATTAGAGGTAGAAGATCAGCAGGACAACCAGGCAATGTGCATTGTTTAAAAGGAAACAAATATGGCAGCCTCCATATCGCTCTCAGGTCAGTTGTTGTTTAATTTCCTTTCACAGCAAAATACAGTAATCCTTCGCCCACCATCTGTACTGAACAAATGTAAATGGCACTCCCTATTGGGAACGGACCATATTATTGTTATAACTAGTAGACCGAAGCTGTTTAAAAACGGGCTCTAGGTCTGTGTTGGAACACCTCCTCCCTCCCCTCTGCTCTCCTCCCCTCCCTCCCCTGTGACCGCCGCCGCGCACAGTAAGGGTCTGTTCATACTTGCTGCGTTTGTAGAACGCGTATAAATTCAAAGAAACGCAAGTTGAAAAACGCATGCGTTTTTCTTGCGTTTGAATGCGTTTTCTATTGCGTTTTGCACAAACATGTGACCCAGGGGAAAAAAAAAGAATTATGGGAACCGCAGAGGAAAACGGACGCTAAAAACGCAATAGTACGCGTTTTTGATACGCGTCCATAGACTTTCATTGCGTCCGTTTCTATGCGTATCGCACAGAACTGCGTGCAGCAATGCGGATGAGAAACGTATGCGTCTCATACGCATACATGTGAACTACCCCATTAAAAAGCATTACGAGCCGTTTCTATGCGTTTTTGGTACCAGTACGCGTTCCCTGAAAACGGCTAGGAACGCATATAGTCTGAACAGGCCCTTAGCGTGAATGCGTGCGCATGCCCGCCGCACGCCTTCCATGGGCTCACACTCCCGCCCAGCGGCCCCAAGGCCCATCCTGCTCCCTGTCCTAAGGGGGTCCCTGTGGCACATGCTCAGTAGCGCAAACTCAGGGACACAAACACGGGACGCAGAGACACAGGGGATTTATTGCAAAGGATTACTGTAACCCACTGAGCCCTTGGTAAG
>NC_090653.1:241022401-241049901 GCF_040937935.1 Hyperolius riggenbachi | reverse complement strand
CCCCCTGCCATGCAAAGCATACAGTAAAGCCCCCCCCCCTGCCATGCAAAGCATACAGTAAACCCCCCCCCAGACAATCAAAGCACACAGAAAAGCCCCCCCCCCAGCCATGCAAAGCGCCTAGTGAAGCACCCCAGCCATGCAAAGTGTGCAGCCTTCCCCCTCCCCCCCCCTCCCCAGCAATGCAAAGTGCACAGCAAAGCTCCCCCCCCCCCCCCAGCCATGCAAAGCACCCAGAAAAGCTCCCCAGCCATGCAAAGCGCCCAGAGAAGCGCCCCCAGCCATGCACCCCCCCCCCTCATCGGTGACTAATCACCACTGTAATTGGATCTCTCCCCTGTGCCAGGGCAGAGCAGCTAATTTTAAAGGATGTTAAAAAAAAAATCTGCTTCCGTAAAATCAGGAAGTAGACACACTGCTGATTTGTTACAGGATTGTGTATTAGCTGTGACGGTTATTATGCTGTTGTGTATCTTTCAGAGCACAGAGGAAGTTCTGAGTGCCATTCATGATGCTGGACAGGACCCGGGATGTTCTGGGATTTGTGCCTTTTGGACTTTGGCCGACTGACTTTGACCGTTTCTAGAACTGGCCGGCCACCTGGGGGGCGATCAGACCCCACCAACAGAGAGCTCTGTTGGTGGGGGGAAAGGGGAAAACACTCGTGTGCTGTGTTGTGCGACCCTGCAGCTTGGCCTTAAAGCTGCATTGGCCATTTTAGTTAAAATGTGCCTGGTCTTTTGGGGGGGGGGGGGGGGGGTTTACCACTGTGGTCCTCAAGTGGTTAAGAAGCTATGGCTAGATACAAGAGTTAAGTAGCTGTGTGCCGCAAGGTTAAGTAAGTAAGTAGTCACATCCTTGCAGATAAAACAATTACGTATTCGCATGCCTGTAAATGAAGGAACTTCAAAGTCACATGCCTCCGGATAAAGAACCAAGTAGTCGCATGCTTCCAGGAAAAATAATTCAGTAGCTAAGTGCCAAAGATTAAAAAAAATATTAAGGAGTGACATGTCCCTAGATAATAGAATTAATTAGCCACAAGTATGCAGATAAAATAATTAAACACGACGGAGTGGGAGGGGCAAGGCGGAGTACAAGGCATGCGGCTCTGGATGTCGATAGACAAAGTATAGATTTTAGGTACAGACCAGCCGAATGTGTGTATGAGGCTTTATGCTGGACATTAGAGAACATTATACTCACCACTACCAACACTATATATCTATCTATGCATCACGAAGGTTATCTTTCCCCATATGTATATATTCTTAGCATATCCTATTCATAATCATATGGTAATGTATGTTAATTATGCTTCATACCACTGTTCTGCATATTCATTTACTTGTAGCATGTGTCATCTATTAGCATATGCCATCATCTTTTGTCATTATATTATATGTAAATTCAATATTGCTAATACTAGATTTCCCTCAGACGTGTCCACTCTTAGCTATTTTATTTATCATCATATCTTTTTATTATGATAACCATTAACATGGTTAGTCTTAAGGCAAGACTCTAATTTTTATTTTGTTTATACCTCCGGCAGGAGGGATCCTTACAGTAGTAGTTTCCAGGAATAATGTATAATGTATGGTTGTGAAAGTTGGACCATAAGGAAGGCTGAGTGCTGAAGAATGGACAGCTTTGAATTGTAGCACTGGAGAAAACTTCTGGGATTCCCTTGGGCTGCAAGAAGATCCAATCAGTCTATCCTTAAAGGATATCCGAACTGAAGTGACATGATGAGATAGACGTATGTAAATGTATGTACAGTGCCTAGCACACAAATAAATATGCTGTGTTCTGTTTATTCTTTCTCTGCCTGAAAGAGTTAAATATCAGGTATGTAAGTGGCTGACTCAGTCCTGACTCAGACAGGAAGTGACTACATTGTGACCCTCACTGATAAGAAATTCCCCTTTTTACCTCTTTCTTGCTCTCAGAAGCCATTTTCTGCTAGGAAAGTGTTTTATAGTTGGGATTTCTTATCAGTAAGGGTCACACTGTAGTCACTTCCTGTCAGGACTGAGTCAGCCACTTACATACCTGATATTTAACTCTTTCAGGCAGAGAAAGAAAAAAAGGAACACAGCATAGTTATTTGTGTGCTAGGCACTGTACATACACATGTCTATCTCATCATGTCACATGTCAGTTCGGGTATCCTTTACAGAAATTAACACTGACTGGCCCTTATTCAATATACTTTTTCTTCTGAATTTTCTCTTAGAAGATCACTTTTCATCTTCTCTTTAAAGCGGACCTGAACCCAAAACTTCCTCTCCTCTGTATGCTCCGGCCCCCAGCAGTCTGAAGTATGTTGACCTGGCCCTTGACCGAACAAGTCTGGGGACCCCTGCAGTAGAGGATAGAGTGGCTTGGTGTGCTGTGTCAATGGGGTAGCAAAGTCAGATTCGATTCAAAAGGCAAGCCATATCACTTAAAGAGGTCTGGTCATCCAGAGAAACTAACACATAGGGACAGTAGGCTGCTTTAAATTACTGCCCCCGGGCCTCTTAGATAGGAGGGAGCCGCTTCTTAGCCCCAGCTGTTCCCGTGCATCCCCCAAGTCACGTCTACCTAACTGTTATTATACGGCTGTGGTCCAAAGCTTTTGATATAAATACAAAATATGTACTCCTTTTATTTTCCTGTTAACCATATAATACATTAGTGGTGTCTGTGTCCTGATTAGTGTTGGGCGAACAGTGTTCGCCACTGTTCGGGTTCTGCAGAACATCACCCTGTTCGGGTGATGTTCGAGTTCGGCCGAACACCTGATGGTGTTCGGCCTTTTAGTTCGGGTTCGCCCGAACTGCTCAATGCCCGGCCGAACAGGGCCCCTGTTCGGCCAAATATGGCCCCCTATGGGGTCGCAGGCATAAGGGGGGAGCATGCCCCGATCGCGGGGGGGGGGGGGGGTCGGAAATTCCCCCCACCCCCTCCGCTAGCGCTCCCCCCTCTGCCCGCTTCCCCATAAAAAAGTTTGCGTAAAGTTAAATAGTACCGGTGGTGGCTGCTGCAGTGGCTGGCTGGCAGTGGTGTGAGTGAGGAGGAGGAGTCCGAGTAGGACGCGTTGAGGCCGGGCAGCGGGCGGTTCAGCGGTAGTACCCTTGTGGTACTTCCGCCCTTTCTCTGACCTCACGTCCTCTACGTGATGACGCATACGAGGGTACGCGTCACTGCTCTGTAAAATACATTGGAAAAAAGATACATTGGCCTCAATTCACTAAGATCATGCTGGAGATAATAAGGCAAGAGAAAACTTACCTCCACACAGTAAGAGAGTTATCTTATCTCTTCATTCCTTAAGTTACCTCCTCTGTAGTTAATTTACCTCCTCTGTAGTTATTTTCACACGCAGTTAATTAACAGCCTGTCTTTAACTTTAGAGTTATTCTAATGATTGAAGAGTTAACTTAAAGACAGAATAGTTAAAGTGACTCCGAGCTCATCTAAAAAATAAAAGTTGTACTCACCAGGGGCTTTCTCCAGCCCAGTGCTGGTCGGGAGGTCCCACGCCGGCGTCCTGGCTCCTCTCCTTCTCCCCGCTCCGGAATGGCTGACAGGCCGCAGCCCGGGCGACACTCTCCCGAGTGTCGGGCTGCTCCTTCCGCATATGACGCGGATTACGTCACACGCCGGCCGCCTCGCGTCATCACGGCGGCCGGCGTGAAAGTACTGCGCATGCGCGCTTTAATCGCGCATGCGCAGTACTTTCACGCCGGCCGCCGTGATGACGCGAGGTGGCCGGCGTGTGACGTAATCCGCGTCATATGGGGAAGGAGCAGCCCGACACTCGGGAGAGTGTCGCCCGGGCTGCGGCCTGTCAGCCATTCCGGAGCGGGGAGAAGGAGAGGAGCCAGGACGCCGGCGTGGGACCTCCCGACCAGCACTGGGCTGGAGAAAGTCCCTGGTGAGTACAACTTTTATTTTTTAGATGAGCTCGGAGTCCCTTTAACTTTAGGTTTGTCTGAGGTAAAATGTTTCCTGAATATGATATGCCTCATCACCATGGTGACCACTCTAGAAACGTTATTAAAGACAGGAGATAAGCTTAGTGAATTGAGGCAAATAAAATAACTCCACAGTTAAAGACAGGCTGTTTATTAACTGCGTGTGAAAATAACTACAAAGGAGGTAAATTAACTACAGAGGAGGTAAATTAACTACAGAAGAGGTAACGTAAGGAATGAAGGGATAAGAGAACTCTCTTACTGTGTGGAGGTAAGTTTTCTCTTGCCTTATTATCTCCGCACGATCTTAGTGAATTGAGGCCATTGGCTTGTTCCAAGTACGTGGATTAAGGTAAGGGCGATGCATGGTGGGAGGGATCAGGATCAGAAAAGTTACTCACCGCGATAGAATGAAAGTTATCTGATCCCTGAGACAGAATTTCATGAAGAAATTTCTAAAAAGCATAACAAACACGAACCGCTGCAAACATAATGTTAACCAATGGGTGGTTGATGGCATTTCACATAACCTGTGATTATTTTTACGTTTTCTTCTCTTTTTTTTCTCCTCTTTTTTAACACTCTGCAACCAAAAAAAAAAAAACCAAAAAGTAAGAAAAAAAAGTACTGTCAAATATTTTCTTGCTTGCTGGTGGCTTAGAAGGAGGCATGTTATTGATAAGATGTGAACACTTCACCTAGAAGAAAACTTTAAAGAATAGGTCCCGGGTTAGAATCCCAGCCAAGGCACTATCTGAAATGACTCTGAATGTTCTCCCCACGTCTACGTGGGTTTCCTCCGGGCACTCTGGTTTCTTCCCACATCCCAAAAACAGATAAGTTAATTGGCTTCCCCCTAAATTGGCCCTAGACTATGATACATACATTACACGATGTGACCACACGCATTATGAACAACCGTCCGCCACTCCAAGAACTGTATGCCAAAAATACTTTATTTGTAGAAAAACGACGTGACCTCCATCCAAGTAAAACATGAGCCCCTAAAAACAAAGACGTGGGCATATACATCTAGGAGTACTCCTGGAATCATGCGCACCATAACTCTCACCACAATCACACTCAGATCTGAATCAGAATCAGAATTTTATTTCGCCAAGCACGGTTGGACAGTGCCCGGAATTGGATTTGGCACATAAATTGGCACAGAGATAGTAATACAGGCACAGAGATAGTAATACAACAGACAAGATGCTACAGAGTAGTACAACAGAACAAGAGCAATGCAACAGAACAGGAGTAATACAACATATGCAGTAGCGCAATTGCGGGTCTAGCAGGAATAGCAGTGTGTAACAGAAGATAATAATCCTAGTACAACCAGGCAAGGCGGTAAACAAGAGCGGCCGCAGCCGAAGTCAGGTATTAGTCTGTAGGCGGCAGCAGGGTGGGGGGTCAGTGGAATGGGCAGAGTTCAAGAGTCTAACGGCTGTGGGGAAAAAAGTGTTCATGCGCCTGGTAGTCTTAGCAGGGATGGACCGGAACCTCTGGCCTAGTTTGAGACGGCTGAAAGAACTGTGACCAGGGTGAGAGGGGTCGCCCACAATTTTCAGTGCTCTATTACGCAGTCTGGTGTTGTAGATGAGATCTAGAGGGGGGAGAGGTTTTCCAATAATCCTCTCTGCTGGGGTGATGACCCTCTGGAGTTTATATCTGTTGCTGGCGGTGCAGCTAGCGAACCAGACCAGAATGGATGAGCAGAGGACCGACTCGATTGTAGCAGAGTAGAAGGACCTCAGAAGTTCATGGGCCATACCAAACTTCTTTAGTTGGCGAAGGAAGAAGAGTCTTTGTTGTGCCTTCCTCTGGGTTGCAGTAGTGTTTGCCTTCCAGGTCAGGTCATCAGAAATGGTTGTACCCAGGAGGCGATCCCTGTACTGTGTGTGTGTAGACAAGTTCAAATGAAGCACCTAACGTGCAAATACTTCTTTAGGACATTCCTTAATCCGCTTGTGCAAGTCTCAAACTTGCTTCACTGATGATCAATACAGTCCCTGTAGTTTAATTGCAAGTGATGGTTCCACATAGCCAGCAACTAAAGGCGAGATCCCTCTATTAAAAACTCAGCTGCAGCGACAGTTCATAAACGTCTCTGGCAATTTCCGCACAGTTAGACTAAGTAAGTTACCTTCTCCTGCGCAATGGTTTTCTTCTTTGACCAGCTGATCAGATAATCACCGAGGCGTTCCACGGATCACAGGAATCTGTTTGTGGATGGGATCGCTCACCGCCGCCGGCTCACCACTCGAGCACTGGCGTGCGTTCTATTCCAGGCTACTCCTCCAGCTCGACGTCTCCAAGCCTCGCCCACATACGCGTTACGCCCACTATCCTGTGGGCTTCTTCAGTGTGATGACGCGATGTGAGCCCCTCTGAGGGACATTAAGTAACAATACCCTCTAAACAGGGCTGCGGAAGATGTCGGCGCTATATAAATACTAAATAATAATAATTAAATAATTAATAAAAGAAAAACATGAATGGCTCTTATTCAGTTAACGTTTCTTTAGAGTTTTCTCAAGGAAGTGTTTACACTGTATCAAAAAATAAGCCCCCTGCAAGTGAGAAAATACTCAAAAATAAGTTTGATATTACTTTTTACCTACTCTTTAGTACTTTTTCAGTTACAGTCCAGTTTCAGTTCAGTTAGATGCTAAAAAGATATTCTGTGTAAAAGATAAAAATGTTACCTCTGGGAGAAAATTAGGAGAAAAGTTAACTGAATAAGGGCCATATAAGGAAGTTGGTGCTCAATCTCCATAAAGGTACCTGATGACCATAGCCAGAATCAGCACCTCTGGACTAAATTGTAGAAATTCTGTAACAAAAAACTGTTAGTTATTATTTTATTTTTGTTGTTGTTTTTTTTTTTTTTTTTTTTTTTGCTTTACTAAACACGAAAGAAGAACATGGAATCCAAATGTAGATCTCATCACAATAAATCCTGTAATATGAATGGAGCTTGATCCATTCAACCCTGTATTGTAGATGAATTACAGTATTACTTTGGTATGTAGTCTAATTAATATATACTAAGCATAACCAATTAATCAATCACTTACTCACTTATCAATTAATAGCAACAAGTCTTACGGCTGCAAATGTCTCATAGCTGTTTACTCTCAAAACGTGAGAGCTTAAAGAACAACTCTAACCAATGGTTACAGAAAGATGTTTATGTTAACTTAATGCTTATTGCCGTTAGAAATATTCTCCTGATATATGCTACCTTATCAAGCAAAAGTATCAAGCAAAAGTTATTTAATTCTGACATGCAACTTTCTCGGTAAAAACACACAGGCCAGATGTGATGTTTTTTATTTATGTTATTGTTTTGGAGGGAAAGTACAGGCATTTTGCTCAGCTACCTCACTGTGGAAACTGCAATAGCTATTGGCTGAGGATTTGCCAACATTGCTGACAACTCGACAGGAAGTGGTCAAGACTGATAGACAACTGAATGCACAGTAGACTGTTCCAGTTGATTAAAGGAGAAGTCTTAAAAAGTTCATACATGATACAATCAAAATGTTGGATTTTTCCGTATTTTTTTCTGGTGGCACTTTCTCAAAGATTTTAAAGAGGAACAGTAGCGAAAAAGGGGTCCCCCCCCCCCCCCCCCAAATCAATACATTGCAAAGTGAGAAGTTAAAAAATAGAGATCAAGAAATGATTGATTTTCGCCAAACAAATGGGCTTGAGGTAAACCAATCGGGTGGATATCAGCATAAGCTGACATGTGTGCCTTGCATTTCCATGTGTTAATGCTGTTCACATCCTGGTAACACAGTGCAAGCTCTTACCTTACATCAGGAGAAGTGGGCTGTCAGGAATTTGTCCTATTGTCTCTGAGCAGGTGAGAAGGGAGAACAGGATGTCCCATTGTTTAGGCTTTTACGATTTCCATGCTGCCAGCACTGTGATGACGTCAGTCGGATACCTGTAAACATACAGAAATGTCACAGATGTTAATGTCACTAGATGTGCCCATGTTTAAGGCTCAACTCTAGATAGAGTTATACAGGTGATACTCGAAAAAATAGAATATCATGCAAAAGTCCATTTATTTCAGTAATTCAACTTAAAAGGTGACACTAATATATGAAATAAGAACCGTTTACAAGTGTTTTGCATTAATTAGCTGATTAGAGTCTGACACTTTGAGCCTAGAATATTCAACATTTTCACTATATTCTAATGGTCGGAGATTTTGGGGTTCTCATAAGCTGTAAGCCATAATCATCAAAATGATAACAAAAAAAGTCTTGAAATATTTTGCTTTACATGTAATTATTCTATTTCATATATTAGTTTCACTCTTTTAGTTGAATTACTGAAATTAAGCACTTAACGACCGCTTAACGGCGGCAGGTCGTAAGTGGTTATACATGCGTTCCATGTCAGTTCATGCAGAGTGTCTCCGTGAACAGCCTGCGAGCCTCCGATCGCGGCTCGCAGGCTAAATGTAAACACGTGGGGAAGAAATCCCCGGCGTTTATGTTGCACGGCGCTGCTGCGTAGCAGCGCCGTAAAGGAGATCGGCGATCCTCAGCCTCTGATTGGCCGGGGATCGCCGGCATCTGATAGGCTGAAGCCTATCAGAGGTGGTACAGAACGGATCGCTGTCCTGTACTGCCCATGGGAAGGAGGGGAGGGAGGGAAAGAGAGGTAGGCGAAATATCGCTGCGGAGGGGGGCTTTGAGGAGCCCCCCGCTACACGCAGATAGCCAGCGGCGATCAGACCCCCCCAGCAGGACAACCCCTAGTGGGGAAAAAAGGGGGGGGGGGATGTCTGGTCGCCCTGGCTGCAAGGTGATCTGTGCTGTGGGCTGGAGAGCCCACGCAGCACAGATCATGGAAAACAAGCCCGGTCCTTAAGTGGTTAATGGATTTTTGCATGATAGTCTAATTTTTCGAATGTCACATGTACATTTAAGTTCTGGATGAAGTGGGGGAGGGCTATACAGTTTTTTTTGTAGATACATAGGACTTTGGGGTTGATTCACAAAGCTTACTTATTTTCACCTTAAAGGATACCTTAGCGGTAATTCAATTTTAAAAAGGACGCCTAATGTGTGTATGGGGAGCAGAGCCGGGACAAGGTCCTCCAGCACCCAAGGCTGAGACACCAAAGTGCTCCCCTCCATCCCTGCCACCCCAGCTGTCACACACTGATTGCTATTAGACTAAGAGGCCCCCATGGGCCCACAACCTCCCCAACACCTTAATATCTAGTTATCTGGCTTGCAGTCACTGCCATGTATCCAGTTTTCTTATTTCTTTCTGCTTCAAACACAATTAGGAATGACAGCTGAATGAATTCTGCGCCCCCTCCTACACTGCGCCCTGAGGCTGGAGCCTCTCCAGCCTATGCCTCGGCCCGGCCCTGATGGGGAGTTGTGCGGATGCTTACCACACCTCCCATGCCCTGGCGGCTCTCTCCTTTCTCCAGTAGTAATCCTTGTAATCTTCTTCCTGGACAGCGCAGTAGGTGCCCTCCAACATGGACTTACTAAGCTGCACAAGAGCAGTATGTCTGCTTGGGACCACACTCCCGGGGGACGCCATATGACTCAACTGTGGCGTAGTAGGTCTGGGTCGGAGTGCGCTGACCAGGAAGAAGTTTACACGTATTTTTTTTAAAATCCGTTTTATTAATGATAAGGCAGAAGAAATGGCTTAACAACAAGGTGGGTGCAAGCAACATACCTGCATCCCACCTAATATTCAATATACATTGACTTTTATACAGAAGATGAAGGATTACATACATTGTACCTATGTTTTTTGATACAATAAAGTACAAAATTGGAAAATACCCTTAGCACTGAGTTATTATGTTCAAGTCAATATATAAATAACATTCTGTACTAATCAACCTAGCTATGAACCTCATAGCTCAATTAAACCTGAGAAGAAAAGGATAGAGTAAAAGGAGGAAGAATAGGAGAGATAAAAGGTAAGCAAAGTGAAAAAAGAAGATGCCGGAAGCGGCGAACAAGAGGGGGGGGGGGGGCCCAAACAAGTGAAACGTGTCTATATCATACATCTCTGAGTTTAAACCGTGCTCTGGGAGTCTAGCCACTGTTGCCATATTTTCCCAAATTTTTGCGGGCACTTTCTGTGTGAATACAGTACTTTTTCAAATTGAATCACTTCATTAACCAGGGTTTGCCATAGGGTTACTGTGGGAATTTCCGGAGAGAGCCATTTTAGTATAATTGCTTTCCTGGCTAAGAATAAAGTTTCGCGTATAAATATACGATAGTAATGTTGGCCATCTATCTCATCCAACAGGCCGAACAGGCATAATATTGTAAGTGTGATTCCTGTGATAGTTGATAACTGTAGTACAACTTGCCTCCAGTATTCTGCTATACCAGGACATTGCCATATAAGGTGAAAAAAGTCTGCTCCTCCACTACCACATTTGGGGCACGTATCATCCTGCTTCAGACCTTTAGCAAACATGCTTGCGGGAGACCAGTATGCCTGGTGGATAATGTACAGTTGTAAGTCTATTATGAGCTGCTGTGGATGATAGCTTGACTGAAAGGAAAAAATCTTCCCATTCATCCTGTTGGATAATAATACCATTATTTTCCCATTTAGTTACTCCTGCCATGGTCTGCTGTTCTATTTTCCCACTCAGTAAATGTGTATATAAATATGACGTCAAACCCTGAGCTCCCTGGGTTCTAAGTATTCCTATCAAAGGATAATTAGATATCGGTAAGCACTGTATTCCAAATTGGTTTTTGAGGGCATGCCTGAGTTGATAAACTCGGAATTCTGCGGAGTCGGGCACCTGGAAAGTGGATTTAAGTTCAGCTAAGGTAAGTATACATTTATTAGGATTTATGATTTGACGTATTGTATATAGTCCTCTGGTTTTCCAGAATATAGGATCAGGCAGAGACACCAGATGTGGAAGAACTGGATTAGCCCACAGAGGTGTCTCAGGTGGCAGACCTGTATATTTATAGTTTTTTTTGCAGCTTCTCCAAATCTGTATGGCCAGTTTATGCAGAGGAACAAGAGGAAGCGAGGCCCCCCTAGCACCGGACTCCAGCAGGGCAAAAGCATTATGATTAATGGCATATTGTACCAAAAGGGCCTCTGATAGATCAGGTGTTTGATCGGGCATCCAGGTTTGTAGGTATCTTAACTGTCCAGCCAAATAATATAAGTGAAAATCCGGGAGGGCTAAGCCTCCATCCGTAATGGGCCTCATTAGTGTTTGTAGCTTAACACGAGCTCTCTTATTTCCCCAAATAAAGGAAGAGACTATACTGTTTATTTGTGTGAAAAAGGTCTTTTTGATGGGGATGGCTGAGTGTTGAATAATATATAAAATTTTGGGTAAGGAAATCATTTTAAGGAGATTAACCCTTCCTATCACTGCAAGTGGTAACTTCCCCCAGGCTTTGCATTTAGATGTCAGTTCTGTTATTAATGGTAATAGGTTAGCAGAGTAAAAGTCTTTGGGGGATTTGGTGATAATGATTCCCAGGTACTTGAATTGTTGAACTATCTGCAGCGGGCATTCAGTTTGAGATAGACTTATTGAATTTTTATCTAGTGGTAATATGCATGATTTATCCCAGTTAACACGTAGTCCTGACTGCTGGCCATATGTGGTTATAATTATCATTGCTTCTCGTAGGGAACTATATGTGTCTTCTAGAAATAGGATAACATCATCTGCATACAAACCTATAATATCTGTGTGTGATCCCATAGATAAGCCTCTCAATAAGGGGGAACTTCTAATTTTTATAGCTAGTGCTTCAATTGCTATAGCAAAAAGGAATGGTGATAACGGACATCCTTGACGTGTGCCTCGTTTTAAACTAAAGAAGTCTGACACCTGACCATTAATTCCTATTCTAGCTTGCGGTGCTATATATAACTGTTTTACCTAATTTATAAAATTGGGACCAAACCCAAATCTTTCCATGCAGATAAATAGAAATTCCCATTCTATGGAGTCGAAGGCTTTCATGGTATCTAGAGATACCAGGGCCCTATCTCCCGTGACATTATGCTCTATTTGAGAGTGAATAAGAGTGCGTCGTATGTTAATAGATGTGCTCTTGCCCAGCATAAAGCCTGTCTGATCTGTATGTATAATATCTAATATATATTTACGAAGCCTGTTGGTCAGAAGCTTAGCAAATATTTTATAGTCTGCATTGAGCAGGGAAATGGGCCTATATGATGCACAGCAAAGAGGGTCCTTGCCTGGTTTCAGTAAAACGATAATAGTGGCTTGGTTCCAACTTTTAGGGGGTTTTGTTTTGTTATTAATGCTTAGGAAGGATCTAAGCAATTCTGGAGCTACTTGTTCTTTATATCTCTTATAAAAGTCTGCTGGGATACCATCAGGGCCTGGGGCTTTGTTAGCTTGTAAAGACGACACAGCTATTTCCACTTCATCAAGGCTAAAGGGGGCCTCCAGTTCTTTCACCTGCTCCTCTGCTAGTTTTGGGAATTGGCAGTCTGCTAAATATTCTCTAATTTCCTCCGGTGTTTTAGTTGTTTGGGATGTATACAGGTCTTGATAAAACTTTACAAAGGATTGCAACACCTCCTGTGTAGACCGGACTACTAAACCATGTTGATTTATTATACTAGTAATTATTGATGAACCTCTGTGACCATGTGCCATTTGAGCAAGCAGTCGCCCTGTGAAGTTACCATTTTCAAAGAATGACTGCTTATTAAAGAAAAGCTTCTGTTTAGACTTATGATTAAGGAATAGATTTAGCTCTCTTTGAGCCAATAACCAGGTCCTTCTAGACCCGTCAGACGGCTGGCGGATGAATTCTTGTTCCAAATTGGAGCACGAGTGCATAAGTGTATTTTCTTTTTCCTGGCTCTGTCTTTTAATAAATGAAACTGTAGAGTGTAATGCGCCTCGCATACAGCATTTAAAAGCATCCCAGACTATTGGTATGGATGCAGAGTCTGTATTGTTAGTGAAGAATTGAGATATTTGCTGGATTGTACGATCAGGTAGTGGGAATTGAGAGAACCAGAAGGGATTAAATTTCCACACTGGCCTAACTATGTCCTCATTTACTCTCAATATTACCATCAGAGGCGAATGGTCAGATATACCTCTTGTTAAATACTCAGCTGATTCAATGCGTTGTATAGCTATATTATTAGTTAGTAAATGATCAATTCTAGAAAATGCTTTTTGCGCTGGAGTGTAGCAAGAGTACTCATGTTTATCTGGGTGTAGCATCCGCCAACCATCTGACCAATCAAGGGAGGAGGCCCATTCTGCCAGCAGGGATCTTTTCTTATTTTGCCTATTTCCTGACTGTCCAAATCTATCAATGTTATCATCCATTGTCATATTTAAGTCTCCTACACATATTACAGAAGTAACACCATCATTAAGTAGCATCGGAATTACAGGGCGAAGTACATCCAATGAAGCAGGCGGAGGAAGATAGGCAGCTAGAATTTTAAGTGGGAGAGAGTCCACTAAAACGTGGATAAATATATAACGACCCCCAGGATCAATTTTAATCGTTTGGACTTCCCATTTTAGGCGCTTATGAATAATAACTGACACTCCCCTAGAGTTAGACATATATATAGAATGATAAGACTGGCTCATCCAATTTTTTTTTATTCTGCCTATTGTATCTGCCGTCAAATGAGTTTCTTGAAGGATCATTATATCCGGGTCATATTTTTGGATGAAAGTGAATACTAGATTCCGCTTCATTAAAGTACCCAGCCCACGCACATTCCAAGATATTAGTTTAAGTTCTCTACCCATTAAGATCAAGTTCCATGTAACATTTATATTCCCAGCAGCATCGATCAATATTTGCAGTAATAAAAGTATATGCACTTCCATTCCCCACGGGACCCCCATTTCCCCCTCCCCCCCAACCCCCAACCAACAACAGAAAACATAACCAAAAACATCTGGCCGTCATCCCACCGATCAGCCCAAATAGATAGCATGTTGAAACCTGAATATTAGTTAAAGTGAGATTAATTCTACTCTTAGCTTTAGAATTACAATTGGGTGTACCCGGGGGGCCACAGCCAGAACTTCCGCAGTATATAAACACAAAACAGAGTATAATCAGCATCATCCAGGTGTGGATTACTCCATCATCGGGGGTATGCAGCATATCGATTGTCCACTGTACACTTCAGAAGTTTGAGACACATACATATCACCCATTGAAGGGCTGCATAGGTTATTAAAGGCACCATTGTATATGAAGCTAAACATCAACCTGAGTAAAGAAGGATTAACGCTTTATAATTTGGTCCCTAAGTGAGCACAACTGACATTAATAAAAGTCTGACTGCAGAAGAGTAACTATATTCACTGCGTGACAGCATTATAGTACAGGCTGTCTTGTATGGACTCTGAGCCCTGAGGGAACATAGTAGATCAATGACCTGTCTCCATGCTAGGTGTTGGGTAGGAGAGTTTGTATACTTGCCACGATCAGTCACCGCTATTGATCTGGATCTTGTCGTCTAGGGGAATTACGGCGATATAGATATTTGTCCAGAAAGTCAGCTGCCATTCTCGGATTCTCAAAGAAATGAGTCTTCCCTTCATGTATCACTCTAAGTCTCGCCGGATAGATCATGGAATAGAGGATACCCTTTTCCCGAAGTTTGCGTTTAATGTCCATGAATGTGGCTCTCCGTTTCTGCAAGGCCAAGGAGAAGTCAGGAAAAAGTTGAATTTTAGCATTTTCATACGACAGGTCTCCCTTGTCTCTGGCTAAGCGTAGGACTGCATCTCTGTCCTTGAAATTAAGGAATCGGGCAATGAATGGTCTTGCCGGGGCTCCTGGGGCCGGAGCACGACCCAGTATTCTATGGGCGCGCTCAACAGCAAAAAGGTTGGAAAGTCCATCTGTGCCCAGGGTGTCTCTTACCCATTTTTCCAGGAAGCCCTCTGGATCGGATCCTTCGGCACGCTCAGGTAGGCCAATCAGTCGTATATTGTTGCGACGCAGACGATTTTCCATGTCGTCTATCTTTTCCCATGTCGCTACATCTGAATCTTGTAGTTCTTGTATTTGTCGTGGCATGCGACGGGTAGTGTCCTCCAGGTCAGATATCCTCTTTTCGGCTTCTATTGTCCGCTGACGCAGATTGGATAAGTCGTGGCGTAGTAGGCCGACCTCGGCTTTCATCTCCTCTATTTTGTTCGTGAGGCAGGTCTTAGACTCGGATATGGCCGATAGCAAATTGGTGTATATAGTAGTTAATGTGAGTTCCTCTGCCTCTTCGGTATCTGGCGTTGTAATCGGTACTAATGTTGGAGGCTCCGAGTCGCTGCTGAAACTTTCATTGGCGTGGTCGGCCTCTGCTGTATTTCCAGTCTCGGCGCCATCTTGTGATTCCGTCCGTTGGAATCGGGCTAGTTTGTCTGCGGTAGTTTGCTGTCCTTTCATCTTGTTTCGCTTTGGAAGAGTAGCCAGTGTGATCACCAGGGTGTGGAGTCTCTGCTGGTGCCAAAAATATCGATATGTCCTCGGATGGAAGCCTCGGGTTCAGCGGTAAAGCGGGAGCTCTTCTAGTCTACGTCTTGCTGCATTGAGCGCTGGCTCCGCCCCCCAAGTTTACACGTATTTAATTACAGCTAAGGTATCCATTAACTGTAAAGGTTCATACACACATCTAAACAATCTGCCCAACCATCTTCTAATCTTGGTCTGTTGGAAGATAGTTGGGCATGTGTACGGCTGGCAAACAACCAGATGACCAACTGAGAACAGCTTGTTTACCAGATCCATCCGGCGAATCAACCTGCATAACTAGCTTACAGGTTGGCCACGTGTGTACAAGTGTTTTTGAATGCGGACATGTTGTGCATTTTGTTGTTTAGCTTGCACACGTAGTATATATGTGAGTTGGTTGTTTAGTTGGTTGGTGTGTGTGTACGTACTCGTGTAAACAACTTGTGCGGTTGTTTGTGCATTATGCATAGAAAGGCTGGCACATACCATATAACTTTTTATTGTTTCATATAGAGATTATGAAACAATGTTTCATGCATTATGTAGGGATGTGTGTATGAGCCTTAAGAACTAATGCATGAGATGAACAAATAAGGAGAGATAATTCATAAGATAAATAGATAAGGAGAGAGAAAATCACAAGTTAAGTCAATTAAGGAGAGATAAATCATAAGCTAAGTTAGATAAGGAGCGATAATAAACAATGAGCTAAGTCGATTAAGGAGAGATAAACCACGAGTTAACTGAGATAAGGAGAGATAAATCAAGTAATTTAAGGAGAGATTGGGAGTTAATACAGTGTATCCGGAAAGTAGTCACAGCACATCACTTTTCCTGCATTTTGTTAACTTACAGCCTGACCCTAGGTCTACACGCTGCAATGTTACTTATCAATCGATTGATAAGATCCGACAGGTCCGATCTCGCCGCCGCTCGATTGCCCGGACAATAGCGGGGAATCGAGCGGAAGATAAGCGGCGCCGGCGGGGACGACAGTGTATCGAATCCGTCGCACGCGCGGACAAGCGGGGACGCGGCGGGTACGCGCGGGGATGCGGAAGAGGTGATCCGGCGGCTAATCGAGCCGCCGGATCGCTCCATGTAGACGGAGCATTAAGGTAGCCATACTCTGGTCGATTTGCCATCAGATTCGACCAACAGATAGATCCCTCTCTGATCGAATCTGATCAAAGAGGGATCGTATGGCTGCCTTTACTGCAAACAGATTGTGTATCGATTTCAGCATGAAACCGATCACAATCTGTGAAGCTGGTGCTGACGCATCCCCCCGCATACATCACCTGCTCCGGCCGGTGCGAGTCCCCCTCTGGAGTACATTTGAAATCGGCGCCGGTAGACTTGGGCGCAGGATACAGCGGTATATGGCTGATCCTGCTTCTGCACAAGTTCGGGCCGATTTAATTACTATTCCCCCTCCAGGCCGACATGGATAGTGGGGGAATGAAATAATTCGGCTTCCAGCGATTGCTGGAGGCCGAATTATTGTGTTTTTTAAGCAACTTCGGCTCCGTCTTCTGACGGAGCCGACGTTACTCACTGAGCGCCGCTATAGACTGATTCCCATTACAGTCTATGGCGGCGCTGGCTGCGCCCAAATCTAGCAGCACTGAAGAGCACTGCTCCGCACCCTCTGACCCCGCGGCTTCTTCCCCGTTCTGGGTTCCAGACCGGCTGCTGCTTCATTGATCTGCCTGTCCGGGGAAGCTTAAACAGTAGAGGGCGCTCTACTGTTTAAACTTTCTGCCGGGACAGGAAGCTCAATGAAGCTCCAGCCGGTCCGGAACCCAGAACGGAGAAGAAGCCGCGGGGACATAGCGGGACTTGCGCTGGCCGGAGCAGGTAATGTATTGCCGCTAGCGTCGGTCGTCGGGCATTCGAACGCCGCTATCGACACACTCCCGACCCGCCGGCAAACAATCAAAATCTCCCGCACGGACGGATCGACGGGAGCGATTGATTTCGACTGGAAATCGATCGTTCTGTCAGCGTTTGCGCAATGATTTCACAGCAGACTCGATCACAGTGATCGAATCTGCTGTATATCGGCGGGAAAATCATTAGGTGTATGGGCCCCTTTACTCCAAAATGGATACAATTATTTTTTCCCCTCAGAATTCTACACACAACACCTCATAATGACAACATAAAAAAAGTTTACTAGAGGTTTTAGCGAATTTATCGAAACAGAAATGGACATTAGTATTTACAGCCTTTGCTCAATACTTTGTTGATGCACCTTTGGCAGCAATCAGCCTCACGTCTTTTTGAATATGATGCCACAAGCTTGGCACACCTTTCCTTGGCCAGTTTCACCCATTCCTATTTTCAGCACCTCTCAAACTCCATCAGCATGGATGGTAAACGTTGGTGCTCAGCCATTTTAAGATCACTCAAGATGTTCAATCAGATTCAAGTCTGGGCTCTGGCTGGGCCACTCAAAGAGATTTACAGAGTTGTCCTAAAGCCATTCCTTTGATATGTTGACTGTGTGCTTAGAGTTCATGTCCTACTGAAAGATGAACCATCGCCTCTGGAGCAGGTTTTCATCCAGGATGTCTCTGTACATTTCTGCAGTCATATTTCCATTTACCCTGACCAGTCTCCCAGTTCCTGCCACTGAAAAACATCCCCATAGGATGATGGTGCCACCACTATGCTTCACTTTAGGAAAAAGTGATGCGCTGTGAATACTCTCCGGAGGCCCTGTAAGTAAGGTGAGAGCAGAAAATCTTTGAATTTGCCCCTTTGTGTTTTGGCACTGCTTTATCAAGGCAGGTGCCCACGGCTGCCAACCAAAATAGTTGTTTTCTTTCAGCAGATTAAACTGGATTGGAATTGGTTGCTCTGGGCAACTAAAACGCTTTTAAAAAGGTGCAACATTACCTTCGTAAAACAGAAGGAGGCTAATTTATCAAGACAAGTGCAAAGAAAACGGAAGCAAATTAGAGCATCTAGAATAATTTTTTCCTTCTTTAACCACTTCAGTACCAGCAATCTCTGGCCTCTTAAAGGGAAGGTCCAAGCAGCTTAAGAAAAAAAGTAATTTACTTACCTGGAGCTTCCTCCAGCCCCTATGTCCATCGCCGCAGCTCTGCACTCAGCCTCTGGCTCCCGGTCTCCTCTGCTGCAGAGGTCGACCTTGCAAGGTCATCCTCTACTGCGCTTGCGCACCCGCCGCTGCCAATCACGCGCACGTGGTGTGTACTTTTTTAAGCTGCTTGGACCTTCCTTTTAAGGACCAGACACTGCTGGTACAAACAATGGGGCTCCCCAACATCACACCACATGGACCCGTCGCTCTCGCCAATTCGCACAGCTCTCCCATCGCTGAAGCCCACTCGATCTGCCATGGCTATCACAGCAGAGGTCCATAAGCCGATCAGGAGCCAACTTTATTCGTTCCTGACCCTGTGAGCCATTTGGCAGTGGCCTGAGAACAGCGCGATAGGCAGTAGAATGCAGTTTTGTAACTGAAATCTACGCCCTGGCAGGGATAACAGGTCCCAAACAAGGCATAGATTTTAATTATCTGCGTCCATTACCTGTGAAAGAAAAAGTTAGATACTTACCTAAATACAGTGAAGCCTTTGGATGGTCCATATGCTTCCTATGTCCTCCTCGACACCACCAATGCTGGCCTTTTCTTGTTTGCAGCCACGCTCATGTCTGTGTATGAGCACGGCTGTATTGCACATGCTCGAGTACGGTCCCCACCTGTGACCATGGCCAGAATCAACAGCTCTGCTCTATATGGTAGAAACTCTGTACCAAAGACTGTTAATGCTTTTTTTTTTACTTTATTAAAACACAAAAGAAGAGCACGGGATCCAAACACAGAACTCATCACAATAAATCCTGTAATATGAATGGAGCTTGATCCATTTAACCCTGTATTGAAGATGTATTACAGCATCACTTTAGTATGTAGTCTAATTAATATATACTAAACATAACCAATAATCAATCACTCATTAATAACAAGTCTCACGGCTGTGGGTGTCTCATAGCTGTTATGTTCAAAACGTGAGGTTTAAAGAGCAACTCTAACCACAGGTTTTCAGATAGATGTTGATCTTACCTTAAAGAGAACCTGAGATGGGGCCAAAGCAATAATTTATACATACCTGGGGCTTCCTCCAGCCCCCTCCTGCCTGATTGCTCCCACGCCGCCGTCCTCCGTAAATTGCCCCGGAAAGTCCTCTGGTCCGGGGCATACTGCCCCTGTCGTGCTCCCATGGCTGGGAGCAGTACTACATTGCAGGTGCAGATTGCTCCCGGCCATCAAAGCGCGATGGGAGAGCGTGCACAGTTGAACTGCGAATGCGCAGACTGGCCACGACTGGATGACTTACCGGGGCCGGTTGTGGAGGCTGCAGAAAGCAGAGGATGGCAGCGTGGGAGCGATCAGGCCGGAGGAGGTTGGAGGAAGCCCCAGGTATGTATACATTTTTGCTTTGGCCCCATCTCAGGTTCACTTTAATGCTTGTTATTGTTTGAAATAGTCTCCTGATATGTGTTACCTTATTGACAGTAACAAGTAAGCTTGAATACAGTCCCCTCATGTGCAGTAGCACAAAGCCACTGGTGCACGGAGAAAAAAGCCATACACAATCGTCTTCATGCTACTGTGCAGAGGGTACTCAAGTGTGAGCAGTATAAGCTCTTGCCGGATATTTTCGGATGGGCTCTGATAACGAACAATGGGCTTGTGGATGGATCAAGGAGCCCCTGGACTATACAGGCCTCTCTCTACTTAAAGGTTCACTTTAATACCTGAACTCTAATGCTGGTTCACATGGGCATTCCACAGTGCCTCGTCCAAATGCTTTTCTGCTAGCATGCAGAAAAGCGCATGGTAGCTTTCGGCGGCGATCAGGGTTTTTCATCCCCCCAGGGTGACATGGAGGCTGTTACTTCTGGGGTTCCCTCAAATGATGGGAAAAACAGGGATCAAAAAAGCAGCATTTGCGTAAATAACGGTAAACAACGGTGCTGACACTGCCGATTAATTTGAATGGGCTGCTCTGAAAAGATGAGCGCTGTAGCCATCAATTACCGCCCAGCGAGTGTCTGTGTGAGCCGGGCCTAGCCCGTACAAACGCTAGGTGGAACTTGGTCCGAGGCAAACGCTAATGACCGCCTCTGCCAAGAATCCAGCATGTGTACAGCAGCCGCCAACCCCTCTCGGAAGCTCAGGCAGCGATCCATCTGGCAAATTGGTTTGGACGGTTGATGGGCGAGAGCATTGTTTTCTTCACTTACTCACACGCCATGTGACTCCTGCCGATCTGCCGCCACATAGGAACAGAACACATCGTCAGCCTCAGCCCAACCATGTCACCCAAGGGATTGCATACTGATCCTCGATGGACGACGTGCCTCATACATGTGTACAAGGCTTTAGGGCTTGGGCACATGGTTGCTTTGCTCATTAAGGCAGGTAATGTGAAATACACACAGCGCAAGTGTGCCCATCAGACAGTGCCTTGCACACTGTTTCACATTAAAGTAAAACACACAAAACATCTATTAATAATTGGGCCTTAAAGAGAATCTGTAAGAAAAATATGAGCCCTTGGGGGGTACTTACCTCTGAAGGGGGAAGCCTCTGGATCCAAATGAGGCTTCCCCCGTCCTCCTTCATCCCTCCGTTCCATCTCTGTCAGCTGCCGAAAAAACGCCCGGGCTCCAGGATCATAACAATCCTGTGTGAGCCTGGCCTGGCCAGTAGCGGCATTCAATCGGGCTTAGGCGGAAGTAACCAAGCCTGATCAGATCCGCTCTACTGCGCAGGTGCAGACGCGGCTTCCCCTCCCAAGGTGAGTACCCCATACAGGCACTTTATTTTTTCTTACAGATTCTCTTTAAGGCTGGATTCACACTGCATATTGCATAATGCATACATTATAATGAGTGGGAACTGCAATGGAGACTGGACATTGACTTTAAAGGATACCCGAACTAACATGTGACATGATGAGATAGACGTGTATGTACAGTGCCTGGCACACAAATAACTATGCTGTGTTCCTTTTTTTCTTTCTCTGCCTTAAAGAGTTAAATATCAGGTATGTAAGTGGATGACTCAGTCCTGACTCAGACAGGAAGTGACTACAGTGTGACCCTTACTGATAAGAAATTCCAACCATAAAACACTTTCCTGGCAGAAAACGGCTTCTGAGAGCAAGAAAGAGGTAAAAAGGGGAATTTCTTATCAGTGAGGGTCACACTGTAGTCACTTCCTGTCTGAGTCAGGACTGAGTCAGCCACTTACATACCTGATATTTAATTCTTTCAGGCACAGAAAGAAAAAAAGGAACACAGCATAGTTATTTGTGTGCTAGGCGCTGTACATACCCATGTCTATCTCATCATGTCACATGTCACTTCTGGTATCCTTTAATATAAAGCCTGAAGGCAGATAGTTAGAATAACACAATCAATTACAATACAATACTGTGAACAGGCCCCTAGATTGTATGGGCTGTGAGTTGACCTGCAGGCGGTGAGTTGACCTGTTATTCTGCAATGCAATGGATGTAGTGTGAAATGACCCTAAAGAAAATATTAGTTGGCCTTAGGGAAAGACTACTGACACTATAGAAGCTTGAGTCTATGAGCTACCTTCATTATCGTGCCTGCTAAGGATGGTCAATGAGATGAAAATAAATTCGAGTTGATGCAGGATTATGCAAATGTATGCAGCTTAAAAATGAACCTGAGGTGGGATTTGATAGATTAATTTTAAAGTTTCATACATTTGCATAAAAATGTGCACAACTCTGCATGAACGTAGAATTATTTGTATTTCATTGACCATCCCTAGTGCATGCCCTTGTGGTCCTCATAGTGCTACACAGTCACCCCGAAGTTCCCCTATCATTCTCAGTACAGTGCCCCAATAGTGCTGTGTACTTTATATTGTCCCTCATAGTGCTCTCCCCCCTCTCCCCCCCTCTTTATTATAGCGTCCTCCTTAGTGCTTCCCTCACTGCAGCTCTTACTTCTCCTTGCAGAGTAGCAGAAGCATAGGTTTGGTGGTTATACTTCACACTGCCTGATTGCAGTCTTTTCCATCAGCCTACTGTGACTCACTGAACGAATGGTGATGTGACACACATACGTAACCACTGAGTTAGCGTGACTCACAAAACTTATAGAAGTGCTTGTGCCTGAGAAAGAGTGCAAGGGAATGTGAACACATGTATATAATCTTCAGTCACACTCCTCTGCAATGCATGCTGGGGAGGGAGCTGAGGCAGCCCTGGAATGTTGCTATGGCACACCGGGACACCAGAGCACGTGGTTTGAGAACACAGTAACACAGATCTAGGAAACCGTCTGTGTCTAAAATTATGTTTTAATTTACTTAAAGTAGACCTGTGCTCTTGCACAGGACAGATGGAAATCTTAGAGAAATGCACTCTATGTATTTGGCAGTCGGGGCCTACTGCCCATGCGCAGCCCACCGCAGGGAGCTCTCTGCATCTGCGCAGTACTACTACACAGGCGTAGAACTCCTGCAGGACACCACCAGTTTGCCGGATTCTGTCCCGGCAATATGAAAGGAAGGGAGGGGTATCTCCAATAAATGTAAAATATTTTATATTTGTCATCATGCAGCTGAAAAAAAGCTGCTATTTATTATTATAATTTAGAAAATAGATTTTATTTCTGAAATCTTGTGTTTTTAATTTGGGTCCACTTTAACTAATATACAACGCTGTGTAATATGTTGACGCTTTATAAATACAATAGCTAAATAAGTAAATAAATAGGTAAAACGCTTTAGACCTAAAGAAAATACTTCACACTCAATAAAATTATTTACATCTATGGCCCCTCCCAAGATCCCCCTATTCTGTAATTGCCTGTACCATAGAGAGCGCCAAGGTCTGATGATCTTGCTACATCGGCCTTGCCCCTTTGTCCCACAGGACCATGATCCTGCCCACTGTCCCCTTCACTGCCCACCTTTGCACAGGCTGTAGGCAGAAGAGCCCAAAGCCTTCCAGCCAGAGCAGGATCATCCACCAGGCAACCTACGAAGGTGCTTGGAGCCTAGTGGGTGTCAAGCAGCCTACCTGCCACCTTCTTCAACCTTTCTGCACTGCAGCTTACCAACAGGACCACAAATCTACTACCTTGCCTAGGGCCCCATTACATCTTAAGCCATCTCTGCTTGCAGCCTTTGAGTGTGCTGTCATGACAATCCAAGCTTTGTACCCTCTGGCCTCTAGGCGCATTTTTCTCTGCTTTTTAACAAGCATTTATTTTTCAATTCACAAGATACGTCATGAAGGCTGGCACACAGGTATATCAGAACACAAGTGCCAGGGTGACAATTCCAGGAAAAGCGACAAGCATTAAACAGACAAGTTGCTTATCCGCTGCTGTACAATATCCTCTATATTGTACAGCAGCGGCCAAGCAACTTGTCTGTACACACACAGTACCTTCTGCAGCAGAGTGTGCCGACCAGGGTCATCTGCATAGGCCGCCCCCCTTTCTGCCCCTGTTCAGTGATGCAGTCCCTGCTGGACAGGAAGTATGACAATGGGATTCCTGTCAGACCATGCTCTATCGTTCTAACTTACTGTATCACCATAGACTTGCGTTACTTGTGTTACTGCATAATTCCATGCGGTTGGCACGGATCGCACGGATGACTTTGCAATGGGATTGCGGAGACTTGACTACTTCCAGTGCAGCACAATGCTTTGCATAAGTATGAAAGTCTCCACAGACCTTCATTGCCCTTGCACCAAGCTGCGGCGGAAGAGAGTTCCGCACAGAGACGTAACGCGGTATGTGTAAAAGGGGCCTAAACAACTTCAGTAGACAGCTGTACATGACAAGACGCGGAATATTTATATCACGCTTTCCTCCGGGCAGACTCAAAGCGTCAGAGCGGCAGCCACCAGGGCACGCTCTATAGGCAGTAGCAGTGTTAGAGAGTCTTGTCCAAGGTCTCCTTACTGAATAGGTGCTGGCTTACTGAACACAAAGAGCCAAAATGTACACCTTGGTTTGTCAGAGGCATAGCCATTAACTATTACACTATCCAGCCACTGCACTTGCTAGATTCTCAGCTGAGACAACGACTGACTTGGCCCAGTTCCCTTAAGGTAGCCATACATCAGGTGACTTGGCGACTAATCAATTATTATAATCGAATCGGATGAAAATGTGTGCCGCCAAGTGCATGTCCAACTGACAATGCGACCAATTTTGGGACGAAATTGGTAGCATAAGTCGATCGCATATGCTGCAAGATGTTGGGGCGAGTTGCTCGATTGGATGCACGGCGTGCAATTTCAGGATGATCGACAAATGCGACAAAACCCCCGACGCTGTCCCCCTTAATGTTAAAAGTCCCCACCCCGGTCCCCCGTGCATGTTATACATAACCTTTCCGTGGCCTACGCTTGTCCGTGCAGGCTCCGCTCTACATACATGCGCGCCCTACATTGTTGTCAAACATCACACCTGCGGCCACGTTACTAGGCAACCATGTGATGTGCGTGTATGGAGAAGAGAGTGCGCCCGGAAGCCAGTGGGGGATAAGCGGAGGTTGCGGACAGAAAATGTATAACATGCACTGGGGGAAATCGTTGGAGCGGCGAGGCGGTCGAATGCGGCGTCACAAGGCCAATTCGGGATCGATTTCAGCATGAAATTGATTGTGAATTGGCCTGCCTTGTAGGGGCAGCCAACAGATCTCTCTCTAATCCAATTCGATTAGAGAGAAAATTTCTCTTGGTCGAATCTGCCCATCCTCGCTAGATGTACGGTATGGCTACCATTAGAGAGGAGATGCAGAAATCAGCCCGGGGAGCAGATAAATCAACGAGCTGATGTACTGATATACAAGTATACACTGCTGACAAAGGGGGGGCTTATGTAAGCATAACACAGCCAAAACCTTCTGACCTCCTCAGGGGTCAAAATCAGTAATGCATAGTAACTGAATTAGTAATCATAAGATAATATGGAACTAATCCAGCAGCAGAGCTGTATTATAAGTTCACTTATCATTTATCATTACTTATCAATTACAGGACAAGTGCGCATTGTATAAATGTTGCAGTTGGCAAATTCCAGGAAGTCATGAAAAGGGAACCTGAGAAGCAACTCTTCTACTGCTTTATTATGCAGCGGCTGAAGGTCAGACAAGGGAGGTCTGGATCCACAGCAGCCTCAAGAAGCAATTACAGCTAGGCTAGACCTGATCACTCAGCAACTGAACCAGCTGCAACCAGCGCAGGGAAAGGACTGATAGTATCTTACTGATGCAGCCAATGACTATTGATGAAATGATAATAACTGTAAACACTGATAAAACATTCCTTTGTTCACATGACTCCACAAAATGGTAACACAGCAATAAGAACATCAAATAAAATCTAATAACAAGCATGTCTAATGCTGGAAATACACGTTAAGTTTTTCGCATTCGATTCTCCGCGCGATCTATTAGCCATTCGATTCTCTGCTCGATTCTATTATCTTCAGCTCATTTTTCTTATTTTTTTCCATTCACTTCTATGAGAAATCGAGCAGAACAGAATCGAGCGGAGAATCGGACATGTCGGAATTTTATCATCGAAGGCATCTATCCGAACTATTCTCTGCAAAAAACGTAACGTGTATTCTCAGCATTATGTACACTACAGTATGGTTACCAAAGATAGCACATCAAAGAAAAACTGTTACCAAGATACCCTTTTTCCCATGAGAAATCTTCACCTTTTCTCGAACAGATCATCAGGGGGTCTGTATGGCTGATATTGTGGTGATACCCCTCTTACAGTGTGAAGCTAGGACCATGGTCCTGACAGTTTCCTGTCTGTGAGCCGTGTTGCACCGTGGGAAATAACAGCTGTTTCCAACTGCCAAGTGACCAGTTTCTCCCTCTGTGCATATGTATATCTATATTAAAAAAATGTTTAACCTATCGCATTGTTGGGGGAGGGGGGGGGTTTAGGGTGTCTGGGGTGGTTATAGATAATGGCAGTTGGTACTGTCTAGTTTTTTTGTTGGTTTTTTTTTTGTACTTAACATTTTTATTGAGGACAATAAAGGCATTACAATAAAAAGATAATAGGAACATTCCCATGACCAAGTAAGTTCCAACAACGTTTCATCATAAAACAATGCACTAACAAGGTCATAACATCGTGTCCTCAAGATTTTTTCATTTTTCCTGCAGACAAAAAGCCAATAAAGAGTACATACAACATACAATAGCCCCAAACAGGAGCAACGACTATATCTAATAAAGGAAGGAAGAAAAAAGATAACAATGCACTTTGGCTCGGAACATCAGAATAGAATGGAACTGACGGATTCCCCAGCACCCAAACATAGGCCTCCACATCCCAACATCCAAGACCTCATCATGAAGCAAGAGTTTCCGCCATAAGAACATTAATGCCCCCAAAATCCTACATTTTTTTAAAAGCAGCCAAAGTATTATTTTTAGTAGCCATAAAATAATCCATTTGTCTAATGAACTCAATCTTAGACCGTACTCTTTCCATATTAGGAGGAGTGGCAGATTTCCAACAAGCAGCAACTGCTAATCTAGCTGCCACCAAGATGACATTAGCCATCTTCTGAGTAGGAACCCTAGTATTAGGGAGGGGAAGACCAAGCACCAGGGTCCATGGATCGAGAGGAACATCCTTATGTATGGTTTTACTAACCAGGTCTCTTAAGTCCCTCCAAAATTGTTCTAGATGTGGACAGAACAAAAAAACGTGATCTAAAGTCCCAACTCCCCCATACCCTCTCCAACATTGATTAAAACCTCAGGAAAAATTCTATGTTAAACGGCAAGAGTACGGTACCACCAAATAATAATTTGTAGATGTTCTCTTTTATAGTTACACAAAGTTCTGCGGGCATTCTCTTAGATCTCAAGCCAATGTGATAACGAAAGATCTTTGGATAGAGCTTCCTCCCATTTACT